>NC_056728.1:547891522-548196522 GCF_019279795.1 Protopterus annectens | reverse complement strand
ATAATACTGTAAACATTACTTTTCAGGGTTCAGAACTTAGTGCATACAATATTTCATATTTCTTTTATACCTTGGTTTACAGCTCCACATTATACTGTTTTGCATACTAGCTAGTTCTCAAAATAGCCTCAGTTGCTTCATGCTGTCAACACCATATTTGCTGTGATGAACCTGTACACATTCTATTTCTATAACAACATACCAGAGTAAACACAACAGTTTGTGTTATACATCTTTATTACAGTGTAATGACACTTTTATTAATGGATATCCTGTGGATCAATATTAGTGTGACAAACACCATTTATTTATTAGACACAGTACACACTATTCCTACTGTCATTAAACAATATACTCCTTCTTCTTTACGCCACTATATACTGCAAGTTACATCTGTATTCACCAGCCTGTTGATGCATCCATGTCAGTCTGTCTGAATGGGCCTCAATGTTACTAGCCCTCTCTGCTGTAGCTGTAGGGGTGAGAAACAAACATAATGCATACCTGTCTATCACATACTCAGGCTATAATCTGGTACACCTCTATCTATGATACTTAAAAACTGCTGGAGAATGGTTGTCTCGAAGTTCTTGGATCCATTGGGCCAAGAGTGCCCCCTTCCTCTGCTTTAGGTCAGCATAGTGATGTCATACCTGCTCACCAGTTTGGGGGTACCAGTGGTACTGGTGAGGTCACGTGCCAGACAGTCCCAGGCCTTCACTTTATACTGTGAACCCTGGTACAGGCCCTGCAGCAGTCTGTCATCATGGTTTGATATGAGGATCCCAGCCAAGACTGGATAAATTCTCTTATTAGCCTCAACAAAAAGTTGAGATCCCTCATCAAAACCTCCAAAGCCAGCTTTGAAGGCAGAATTGCAGCAGGCAGTATAAACAACCACAGGGAAGAAAATAAAAACAACCACAAAGCCTTCTTTAGTTATATCAAGAATCTCCATGGCAATATCCAGATTTGCACTGAGTTACTGCACAATGGTACTTCCTATACTGAGCCAACAGATACTGCCAACATACTGGCCAACAGATTCAGTGACAACTTTACCCATCTCTTGCCCCTTAAAGGAACAAACTCAATACTGGAAGAATGCCAGGCACCCTGCATTACTGCAGCACAGGTTAAAGCTGCATTGTATAAGGTTAAGAATACAGCTTCCATGGGACCCAACAATATCCCTGGCTGTGTTCTATATGATTTACAAAGTGAACTGGCACCACATCTGTGTCCTCTTCATAAAGGACCCTGGAAATTATTGCCCCATTAGCCTGATGAGTCTGATATTTAAGACTATAGAGCGCATCATCATGGACCTATTTAACAAGGATATAGGGAATCTCCAAACTCTAGAGCCCACGCAATTTGGTTTTATGGAAGTAGATCATGCCTGTTCAACCTGGTTGACTTCTTTGAGTCAGTCACCAGAGCAGTGGATGAAGTAAAGGCAGTTCATACAGCCTATCTCAATCTGGCCAAGGCCTTTGATACCATTCCTCACTCAAGAATTATTGATAAACTCACCAAACTAGGCATCAACCCATATATTGTTAGATGGGTTGCAAATTGGCTCACAGATAGAACACACAGTGCGAAAGTAGCAGACTCCAAGTCAGACTGCCAACCAGTCACTAGTGGAGTCCCACAGGGATTGGTCCTGGGTCCTCTCCTGTTTGGCATCTACTTCTCAGAAGTCCATCTCAACATGGAGGGACTCTGGCTGACTAAATTTGCAGATGGCTGCAAGTTGGGAGCCATTATTAACTCCCCAAGTGATGCAGACATCCTACAGAAAGGCCTCACTGAGACCAATGAATGGTGTTGAAACCATGGCCTTAAGCTTAATGCCAAAAAATGCATCATCATCCCCTTTGGGAAAACTCAGTTCCCACTAATTACCACATCAATGGGAGCCCACTGAACACTGAAGGCATTATATGAGAAATAGGGATACAGGTTGACAGCAACTTCTCCTTCGACGACCACATTGCCACTGTGGTCAGAAAGTCCTTCTATGTGCCACATCTCATTTCCAAGGGTTTTGCATCCAGGAAGAAAGAGGTCATCATTTCTCTCCACTCTTCCCTCATTAGACCAATCATAGAGTATAATGCCCCATTTGACATGTACCTCACTAGACACCTGCAACAGATGCAGAGGCCACAAAAGTACCTCATGAAGAGGATCCTAGGCCTTAAACACATATCCTACATGGACAGACTAAAAAAAAACTCCAGCTATTCTCTGTCTTATATCTTCTATTATGAGGCAATCTCTGCTTGACTTACAAAGCCATGTCTGACCCAGCTCTGTTAGAAATGCTACATCTAAAGAAATCCCTCCACACCAAATGCTCCAGAGACCTCAACCTCATTACTACAATCAACAGAACATGCTGGAGGGACAGGTTTATAACCTAGAGACTGTCTATGCTCTGGAATAGACTTCCCATACATGTCAAGCAGAGCACCTCACTAGCCCTCTTCAAGAGAAATCTTGATGAGTGGATTGGAAATAGAAAGTTCACCCCAGGGATAACTCCAGTGGCTTGACTTGATAGAGGCACTGGGAACTAATGACGGGCAGCACAATGCCATGGCACTTCTATGGACTAGGCTTGTAAAGGCCCCAGGGCCATTAGCCTAGTACACACCTATGAACCCATAAACAATGCTTTTCCATGTAAAAATAAAGTGTCTGTCTTGGTACTCAAACTGTGAACACTTGCATGCAAAGCTGGGATTCTAACCACTACACTATCTCATCATTACAATTTTAGCTGTATATGGGATGTTTAAGCAATGCTGAGCAGAGGGACCTAACGCTCACACCCGCTCAGCTATGCTAAAGCATACCTTAGAATGGAAAAACAAATGAATAAACTCACTTTATTTACATGTATCTGTACTCCTTGTCAGTCAGAGTACAGAACTTTGACAATGCAGGGAGTGTGTGACATCCCAGTACCTGTCACACACCCCTCTGCATAGCTTCCTATCCAGACTTTTTACTTTTAGTATCCGCAGACACTGAAAGTGCTTTGCAAGTGCTGTATGGCACTTTGACAATGCAGAGGGTGTGTGACAGAACCTGTCACACACACCCTGCATTAATTTCTTGATTCCCTATTTATTTCAGTGTCCACAGACACTGTTTTACTATTTTATTTGATTTCAGTGTCCACGGACACTGAAAAGCTTTTAAAAAGTGCCATACACCACTTTCTGAGTGCAGGGTGTGTATTGGATGTGTGTGCACTACTTAAACATGCTCCCTGCACTCAGTAGCATTCATGTCTGTTTTAGCAGTAGTGTGCCTTCATGAATATGCAATGTGCATTGCTGTTAAAGCTAAGCGGAGATGGACATGGTTCACTCCATGCAAGAATCACACTCTTCCTGCACGGAGTTTATTAAATCCTGGGGATACACTTTTAACTGATTAACCCCTCAAGCAAACAAAATTGCATGTGTAAATTAAGGTATCCCAGTGCTTGTACTTAAAAATGTTAAGATACAAAGTCCTAAATTTCACTGGTTGCCTGTCACTGATTAGTACTGAAATATCAAACATAATAGATTAGTGAGTCAACTAAAGGGTGCACACACAAAGGATAGCTACTAAACTAGCAGTTTTACAGGTTATTATGTCAATTTATTTTTAACTTTGCCTTCTCACAATAGGCTTATGCAGTAGCTAGCCAGAACTGCATTTAAAATATTTATCTAGTGGTTGTATCTATTTACGTCTGACTTAAACAACAAAATTTATTGCCACTGTTATAGGTTTCTCCCACTTGAAATTTTGCAGATTAAGAAGTGTCTCTCCTTTCTTTCTTCTAAAATTGTTCTTTTCTGCAGTCTTATTTCAAAGCAATGAAACCATTTCCTCTGTCCCTTGGTTTATTGCTATTCATGTCTTCAGACCTACTGGTAGTTGTAAGGGAGTATCATAATTTGTCAAGGATAGCATCACCTCAAGAGATTGGAACTCCAAGAGGTCCAAGTCACCCTAAACAATATTATTACTTCACAACTAACTATTGAACATCCACTGTATCCTCCTCTGAGAATTATAACTATTTGAACATCATAGCTAAAATTCCCATTTAATCCAATACTTCCCTACTGTGGGACTTCAACTATCTATCAGTAAACTTGATTACCTTCTCTGCTAGTCGTCAGCATGTCTAATGTTTCTCTGACACTATAACCGCTAACTCTCTTACACAAACAGTTAACCATCTTACAGGGAGCTCTTGCACACATGAACCTTTCCTCACACATATGGCTACTTCTTGTATACCACCCTAAGTAGCAGCTTCCCTTGTTGAACCAAACTATAAATCAGTGACCTTTTTCTGGTGCTACCCTGAAAATACCTCTCTATTTAGGGACTCTTTAAAAGTAAATCTTCTTCAGTTACTTGATGACTTAAGTAAACTCCCCTGTGAACCTTGTCCAAGACCCAACTGCTAGAGCTGCTACCTATGCCTCTGAACTACTCCCTGTTAAAGAGTTGTATTGATAAGGCAGTCCCTATCCATACTAAATGTAATGAGAAATTTAAAAGCAAATGGCATGATTAAAGGGCAGGTCCCTATACTTTCCCCTATTAACATGGGGCACTTGGGCATTCTGAGGCAGTGTAGCAACTGCCTCATGTACACAGACAACCCTCTCCTCTTACCTCCCAACACTCAGATTTGTGAGAGATGCACTTATATCACCAAATTGGAAGCTATGCTCTCTCCAGCTAAGACCGGATTAGCTAGTCAAGAGGAGAAGGTCAACACCTGCACCACACCACATGGAACACATAGCCTTCCAGAACACTCACTATCACAGCTCTCACATAAAAACACAAACCACACACCCAACTTCACAGAGGCACTCAATAGAAATTTACCCAAGACAGAAACACACTCAACCACCACAACACAGCACAAACCACAGGACACAGAGCTCACCTCCACAGTGTGCAACCTAAGCCCCTATGGCTAAAGACCTTGCCCAGTACACTAATCATAGGTGACTCAATAGTAAGGCACACAGATGTCCCACTCACTGGGTTAAATAAGGAGAAGGTAACAGTCAGCTGTCTATCAGGTGCCAGAATCTGACACATAACACATGCACTCAGGTCACTCCACAATAAGTACAAGTATGACTCTGTCATTGTCTATGTGGGTGTGAATGACCTGAGACACACCTCCCTTGACTGCATGAAAAGAGACATGGTGGAGCTCTTGGATTATGTGGCCCAGGCAGGTATGACACTAGCCCTGTGCAGTATCCTACCATCACCCAGAATGATACCGCAGTACAAACCAAAAATGATTGACTTCAACAATTGTCTAAGTTTCTGGTGTCATTCTAAGGGGATCCAGTATCTGCTTGGGTTGACATAATTGACAGACCTTGATGCTTTGCCAGTGATTGTCTGCATCTGTCACCCCTAGGTTTCTGGGTACTGGCTAAGGCTCTCGCCACCGCTATAGTTCCTTTTTTAGGCAGTGTTCCAAAGACCAAATTACCACTATAACAACTAGAAATACATGCAATCTGAGGGCCATGCTGCTCAATGCTATAAGTCTAAATCTCAAGATGCACTCCCTCGAAGCACTCCTCAGAATGGAGACTATTAACATTTGTGCTGTAATGGAGACCTGGTTAAAGTGGCAGAAAGCACCCCTGCACTACCAGGCTATAATTCATTCCGCACATTTTGGCCCTGAAACATGGACCGAAGCTCCAAAGACAGTGATGTCTCCATATTCATAAAGGATATGCACACCTACAGACTAGTAGCCCAGCATAATGCATCTGAGATACTTCAGGTACAACTAACATTGGGTAAGACTCCGATCCAGGTCATAGCCTGCTATAGGTCCCCAACCATGTCCCTAGAGTCTCATTGTATGTTCCTAACCACACTGGGATCTATCAAGGTCCAACCCGACACTCTCATACTAGGAGACTTCAACTACACCTCCATCAACAGGGAAAACTACTCAAGCACCAATACACTAGCCCAATGCTTCCTGGAATTCATCAATTCCAATGCCCTGGACCAGCTCATTCTTAACCCCACTAGAGGAAGCAACATCCTTGACTGACCTGGATATTACTAACATGGGCAACCATTGCTCTACACCAATAGTTAATTCTTCTCTGGTTAGATTTGACCACAAACTAATCACCATGGAAATCCACATTTTACCCACACTTCCCAGAAAGGTATCCACCATGAAAAACTTCTCCAAAGCTGACTTTGGACTCCTCAAAACAGGGATGGCTAACTTCATGGCACCCATGCCAATGGAAAATAGATGCATGACTGCTGAATCATGTACCAATGCACTGTACAAACAAGTACATAAATGCATGGAACTAGCCATACACAACAGAACCAAGATGCTCTCCTCCCAAAAAAAGGAGGCCAGTCTGGTGATCCCCTGCTATTAATAAATTCTACAACAGAAGGATGAAACTGTTGCAGAAAAAGGTGAAGTCCCAAGACTGGAAACATTCTCTTATTAGCCTCAACAAAAAGTTGAGATCCCTCATCAAAACCTCCAAAGCCAGCTTTGAAGGCAGAATTGCAGCAGGCAGTATAGACAACCACAAAGCCTTCTTTAGTTATATCAAGAATCTCCATGGCAATATCCAGATTTGCACTGAGTTACTACACAATGGTACTTCCTATACTGAGCCAACAGATACTGCCAACATACTGGCCAACAGATTCAGTGCCAACTTTACCCATCTCTTGCCCCTTAAAGGAACAAACTCAATACTGGAAGAATGCCAGGCACCCTGCATTACTGCAGCACAGGTTAAAGCTGCATTGTATAAGGTTAAGAATACAGATTCCATGGGACCCAACAATATCCCTGGCTGTGTTCTATATGATTTACAAAGTGAACTGGCACCACATCTGTGTGCTCTGTTTCCTCACAGCCTCACCTCAGGCTTTGTCCCTACTGAATGGCACACTGCTACCATCATCCCTCTTCATAAAGGACCCTGGAAATTATTGCCCCGTTAGCCTGATGATCCTGATATGTAAGGCTATAGAGCACATCATCATGGACCTATTTAACAAGGATATAGGGAATCTCCAAACTCTAGATCCCACGCAATTTGGTTTTATGGAAGTAGATCATGCCTATTCAACCTGGTTGACATCTTTGAGTCAGTCACCAGAGAGGTAGATGAAGTAAAGGCAGTTCATACAGCCTATCTCAATCTGGCCAAGGCCTTTGATACCATTCCTCACTCAGAAATTATTGATAAACTCACCAAACTAGGCATCAACCCATATATTGTTAGATGGGTTGCAAGTTGGCTCACAGATAGAACACACAGTGTGAAAGTAGCAGACTCCAAGTCAGACTGCCAACCAGTCACTAGTGGAGTCCCACAGGGATTGGTCCTGGGTCCTCTCCTGTTTGGCATTTACTTCTCAGAAGTCCAGCTCAACACGGAGGGACTCTGGCTGACTAAATTTGCAGATGGCTGCAAGTTGGGAGCCATTATTAACTCCCCAAGTGATGCAGACATCCTACAGAAAGGCCTCACTGAGACCAATGAATGGTGTTGAAACCATGGCCTTAAGCTTAATTCCAAAAAATGCATCATCATCCCCTTTGGGAAAAACTCAGTTCCCACTAATTACCACATCAATGGGAGCCCACTGAACACTGAAGGCATTATATGAAAAATAGGGATACAGGTTGACAGCAACTTCTCCTTCGTTGACCACATTGCCACTGTGGTCAGAAATTCTTTCTATGTGCCACATCTCATTACCAAGGGTTTTGCATCCAGGAAGAAAGAGGTCATCATTTCTCTCCACTCTTCCCTCATTAGACCAATCATAGAGTATAATGCCCCATTTGGCATGTACCTCACTAGACACCTGCAACAGCTGCAGAGGCCACAAAAGTACCTCATGAGGAGGATCCTAGGCCTTAAACACATGTCCTACATGGACAGACTAAAAAAAACTCCAGCTATTCTCTGTCTTATATCTTCTATTACGAGGCAATCTCTACTTGACTTACAAAGCCATGTCTGACCCAGCTCTGTTAGAAATGTTCATCTAAAGAAATCCCTCAACACCACATGCTCCAGAGACCTCAACCTCATTACTACAATCAACAGAACATGCTGGAGGGACAGGTTCATAACCTATAGACTGTCCATGCTCTGGAATAGACTTCCTATACATGTCAAGCAGAGCACCTCACTAGCCCTCTTCAAGAGAAATCTTGATGAGTGGATGGGAAATAGAAAGTTCACCCCCGGGATCACTCCAGTGGCTTGACTTGATAGAGCCACTGGGAACTAATGATGGGCAGCACAATGCCAGGGCACTTCTATGGACTAGGCTTGTAAAGGCCCCAGGGCCATTAGCCTAGTACACACCTCTGAACCTATAAACAATGCTTTTCCATGTAAAAATAAAGTGTCTGTCTTGGTACTCGAACTGTGAACACTTGCATGCAAAGCTGGGATTCTAACCACTACACTATCTCATCATTACAATTTTAGTTGTATATGGGATGTTTAAGCAATGTTGAGCAGAGGGACCTAACGCACACACCCGCTCAGCTATGCTAAAGCATACCTTAGAATGGAAAAACAAATTAATAAACTCACTTTATTTACATGTATCTGTACTCCTTGTCAGTCAGAGTACGGAACTTTGACAATGCAGGGAGTGTGTGACATCCCAGTACCTGTCATACACCCCTTTGCATAGCTTCCTATCCAGACTTTTTACTTTCAGTATCCACAGACACTGAAAGCGCTTTGCAAGTGCTGTATGGCACTTTGACAATGCAGTGGGTGTGTGACAGAACCTGTCACACACACCCTGCATTAATTTCTTGATTCCCTATTTATTTCGGTGTCCACAGACACTGTTTTACTATTTTATTTGATTTCAGTGTCCACGGACACTGAAAAGCTTTTAAAAAGTGCCATTCGGCACTTTCTGAGTGCAGGGGGTGTATTTGATGTGTGTGCACTATTTAAACACGCCCCCTGCACTCAGTAGTGTTCATGTCTGTTTTAGCAGTAGTGTGCCTTCATGAATATGCAAGGTGCATTGCTGTTAAAGCTAAGCGGAAATGGACATGGTTCACTCCATGCAAGAATCACACTCTTCCTGCATGGAGTTTATTAAATCCTGGGGATACACTTTTAACTGATTAACCCCTCAAGCAAACAAAATTGCATGTGCAAATTAAGGTATCCCAGCGCTTGTACTTAAAAATGTTAAGATACAAAGTCCTAAATTTTACTGGTTGCCTGTCACTGATTAGTGCTGAAATATCAAACATAATAGATTAGTGATATGAGTCAACTAAAGGGTGCACACACAAAGGATAGCTACTAAACTAGCAGTTTTACAGGTAATTATGTCAATTTATTTTTAACTTTGCCTTCTCACAATAGGCTTATGCAGTAGCAAGCCAGAACTGCCTTTAAAATATTTACCTAGTGGTTGTATCTATTTACGTCTGACTTAAACAACAAAATTTATTGCCACTGTTATAGGCTTCTCCCACTTGGAATTTTGCAGATTAAGTAGTTTCTCTCCTTTCTTTCTTCTAAAATTGTTCTTTTCTGCAGTCTCATTTCAAAGCAATGAAACCATTTCCTCTGTCCCTTGGTTTATTGCTATTCCTGTCTTCAGACCTACTGGTAGTTGTAAGGGAGTATCAGAATTTGTCAAGGATAGCATCACCTCAAGAGATTGGAACTCCAAGAGGTCCAAGTCAACCTAAACAACATTATTACTTCACAACTACCTATTGAACATCCACTGTATCCTCCTCTGAGAATTATAACTATTTGAACATCATAGCTGAAATTCCCATTTAATCCAATACTTCTCTACTGTGGGACTTCAACTATCTATCAGTAAACTTGATTACCTTCTCTGCTAGTCGTCAGCATGTCCAATGTTTCTCTGACACTATAACCGCTAACTCCCTTACACAAACAGTTAACTATCTTATAGGGAGCTCTTGCACACATGAACTTTTCCTCACACCTATGGCTACTTCTTGTATACCACCCTAAGTATCAGCTTCTCTTGTTGAACCAAACTATAAATTAGTGACCTTTTCCTGGTGGTACCCTGCAAATACCTCTCTATTTAGGGACTCTTCAAAAGTAAATCTTCTTCAGTTACTTGATGACCTAAGTAAACTCCCCTGTGACCCTTGTCCAAGACCCCACTGCTAGAGCTGCTACCTATGCCTCTGAACTACTCCCTCTTAAAGAGTTGTATTGATAAGGCAGTCCCTATCCATACTAAATGTAATGAGAAATTTAAAAGCAAACACCTATAGTGTGATATCTGTATATGTACATTATATAACAACAGAAAGGAATTACTTAATCCTTACAAGAAGTTTCACTCTACTTACTGTCAGCACAAGTTAACCAACTTGTAAAGTACTTAGGAGAATTATTCGGAAGCTCATACCTGAGTATGAACATGAAATAGCCACTAAAGCAAAAGTAACTTAACGTCTTTCTTTAATTATGTCAGAAAGTTAATAACTCACACCCAAAAATGTTCACAGCTTGTTTACAAAGCACTGCCTACTTCTACTCAAAGGGATAGCTAATATCCTCATTTACAAATTCAGTGCAAATATTACTCCTCCCACAGTTACAGCTAGTTCACAGTCCAAGCCACCCTGTTTAATTACTTTGATACAAGTCCTCTCAGCTATCTCAAAATCCAAGAATACTTCATCCATGGTCTAGGATAACATCTCAGGTTGCTTAATTATCAACTTCAACTATCAGTATCAAACATGACCTATCTTAATCCCTACTTAACCTCTTTAATCTAAGCCTCTTCACTGTTTACATTCCTAAAGACTGGAAAATAGACATTGTAATGCTGTTATACAAGGGTGACTCTACTGCATATCCTGGTGAGTGTACCATTATTAGTCTCACTAGCCCCATATAGAAAACTATGGAACATGTCATTAATCTAGACATTGAAAATCTTTTAACCCTGTACCCTTATCAATTTGAGTTTGCTGAAGGAAAATCCTGAACCTATAATCTCATTAATTTATTTGAAAAAGATACTGAGGCAGGGGATAGTGGTTATGCAGTATGTACACCATATCTGGACCTGGCCAAAGCCTTTGGCTCTATTCCACATGCAGGCATTATTGACACACTTGTAAATCTGAATATAAGTTCTTATGTTGTACAGTGAAGAGCTAATTGGTTGTCTGACAGAACTCATTTGATTGGAATCAGTTCTAAAAGAAAAATGTTAACTAAAAGTGTACCACATCGCTCAGTGTTTGGCCCTCTTCTATTTGGCATCTGTCTCTCGGAGCTTCAGGCCAGCAATTTTGGCATAAGGTCATCTGACATTTATAGATAACTGTAAATGTGGTGCTCTTATTCAATATTCCTCTGGCCTACAATTGCTCCAGCATGGGTTACATTAAATGTGAAAAAATGCTTTATAGTTAATTTTGGTAAAAAAGACATTCTCTCCTACCTTATAGGCTCTCATTCTTTTAGCAGACCACCAGCTACACCACTGAGATTTGCTAGAAAATTCCAAATTGCTTTCAGTGCTTCATAGGGCCACTCTTCTTCAAAGTACTATAATTTGCAAGGTGCTAAAACACAGTCACTGCACCATACTAAGACCAGAAATACTTTGCAAGACAATCCTTATGTACTCAGAAGTACACAGGACAACAGTTTCAGTCTATTACACCCTCCATATAAAACTATTGTAGGTTAGAGACCCTTCTCTAGACAGGGACCTGCTACCTGGAACCATCTGCCTAAAAACATCAAAAATCTAGAAACCATTAATAGCTTTAAAATGCACTTAAAGAACATCTGTTTACTGAATCTATCTGCAAATGCTACTATGACAATAGTTAGATAACTTGGCATCCATACCATGAATACTGAAACACATTTAATAAACTTTTCCCATCCTCTTAATATCACAATTTATATGCAGATATTTCACATGTATATAGGAGCTTCTGTATTATATGTATGCTTACACCATATTTTATAAACATTTTAGCTTGCATTTTGAATATCTTTTTTTCAATGCACTCTGGATCTTTTAATGTTCAATCTTACCATGTTCTGAAATTTGCTACGGACCCATTTTGTATATATATTGTTGATTGAAAGACTGTGGTGTATTTTCTGCTCTTTTAGCTCAGGTCATGGCTGAAAAGGTCAATAAACCAGTCCGCTTACCTGGTGAACAAATAGTAACTAAATAAAATAAATAATAAGATGTTTTTATGTCTGTGCTTTGCTGAAGGAAGATCCTGAAACTATAATCTCATTAATTTATCAATAGTAGAGTAACATTTAGTTGCTGCTAAATACTTGAGCTTTGGCCGGCTAAGATCTGCCTGCAATCAACTGGACATATAAGTGAATTTAAGTACACTTTTATCTGCACTTTTTTCATATTTTACTGCATTTTATGTATTTTTGTTTCTTACTGAATATTAATTGAACTGAAAATTGTGGCTCTCTGTCTCTACAGAGATCTTGTTAGAAGTGTAGCCATTGATAGCAGTAGGGGGTAGTTTCACTTTGATATTCTGTGCTTCAGCTGAGGGGCTGTCCTGCATTATATAAGGGGTACATTTTTTTTTCTTCTGCTAAATACTTGAGCTTTGGCCGGCTAAGATCTACCTGCAATCAACTGGATGTATAAGTGACTTTAAGACACTTTTATCTGCACTTTTTTCATATAGCACTGCATTTTATGTGTTTTTGTTTCTTACTGAATATTAATTGAACTGATTTCAGGCACTCCTACTGTGTACAAAGAGAGTATTTGGGAAGAAAATAATAAAAAAAAAAACAATTCTAAGTTTGTTTCCTGCTTTTTCCGTAAGTACTCTAGTCCACATACATATTTGCTGTATCCAGGACTATTTGTAAGCTTCTGAGCCCCCAAACCTTTATGTGTTGGAGAGAAGCCTTCTAGCTTAATTTTCTTTCTTAGAACTAGCCAGTTTTTTAGTTTCAGCACTCAAATCTATTTCTTTGAGCTCAGCACTTGTTCAGAACTCGTAAGCACTAAATAAGCTACAAATTACTGCAGCACTCAACTTTCCTCATATGTCTAGAGGAAAGCAGTTTTTAGTACCTAATATATAAGCACCTATCCAGGTATGTCTAAATGTCAGCTCCTGGTGTTTTCTCCTGTCTACCTGATGAATCTGGGCATCTTGGGGCAATACAGCAATTGCCTCATGTACATAGACAACCCTCTCCTCCTACCACCCAACACTACAACCTGTGAGAGATGCACTTATATAGCCAAATTGGAAGCAAAGCTCTCTTCACCCAAGACTGGACTAGACAGTCAAGAGGAGAAGGTAAACACTTGCACCACACCACACTCATCACATAGTCCCTCAAAACCTACATCACCAAAACACACACATAGAAACAAAAAAAAAACACTTACATTCACAGAGGCTCTCAATAAAAATGTGCCCAAGCAACAGGGACCTCCAAAGCAGAAACACAAGCAAATTCCACTCCCAACACAACCCAAATGACACATAGCCCACAATCTCAGCACTCAACCACAGCCCATAGGGCATAACAACATACCCAAAATTCTAGTCATAGATGACTCCATAGTCAGGCACACTGATGTTCCACTCACTAGGCTAAACAAGGAGAAAGTTTCTGTCAGCTGCCTTTCGGGTGCCAGGATCTGCCACATAACGCACACACTCAGGTCACTCCACAACAAGTACAAATATGACTCTGTCATTGTCCATGTTGGTGTGAATGACCTGAGATGTACCTCCCTGGACTACATGAAAAGAGACATGGAGGAGCTCTCCAATCTTGTAGCCTCACTGAGACAGATGCCTGGTGTCAAAGCCATGGCCTGAAGCTCAATGCCAAAAAGTGCATTGTCATCCCCTTTGGTAAAAACTCTGTACCCATGAACTACCACATAGGTGGTAGTCTACTTAACACCGAAAGTGTGATAAGAGACCTTGGGACACAGGTGGACAGTAGTCTCTCCTTTGATAATCACATTGCCACAGTGGTCAGGAAATCCTTCTACATGGCACACCTCATCACAAAAGGTTTCTCATCCAGGAAAAAAGAGGTCATTGTTCCCCTCTACTCATCACTCATTAGACCTATTATAGAGTACAGCACCCCTTTTGGTATGTACCTCACAAGACATCTACAACAACTGTAGAGGCCACAGAAATACCTCAAAAAGAGGATTACTGGTCTCAAACAGATGCCCTACACAGACCGTCTCAAAAAACTCCAGCTTTACTCTGTCTCATATCACCTACTCAGAGGCGATCTTTGCCTGACATACAATGCTATGTCAAACCTAGAGCTGTTAGATATGCTCCACTTAAAGAAATCCCAATTCCTCTGAGCTACATGCTGTAGGGACCTAAACCTTGTCACCACAATAAACAGAACATGCTGGAGGGATAGATTCCTGTCCCAGAGACTTCCCATACTCTGGAACAGACTACCGGTCTATGTCAAACAGAGCTCCTCATTAGCACTCTTCAAAAAAAATTTTGATGATTGGATGGGAAATAGGAAATTCACCCCAGGGATCACTTCTGTGGCTCTGTTCAACAGGGGCACAGGAAAATAATTTTCTTGGGTGGTGAAACCCAGGGTACCTTTTTGGCTAGGCTTATATAGGCCCTAAGGCCAATAGCCTAGTACCTACCTATGAACCTATAAATAGGCTTTGCATCCCTCCTTTTAGGCACTGGCATAAGGAGCAAGATACCTTATTGATAATTCTTTATCTTTTGATAATTATGTCTCCATAGTAATCCAGAAAGTCTTTTATCTGGCTCATCTGATTTCCAAAGTTATCTCCAGTACATTTAGAGAAGTCTTAATTTCCCTTTACTTGTATCTTATCAAACCCATTATTAAATATAATACCACTTTTGTCATGTTTTTGTCTAAACATATCACTCTTACAAATAATATTTGGAGATTCTTATTAAATGATCTGGAGCCTAAAAATCTTATTTATCAAGACAGACTAGTAGCTCTCCCCATCTACATAGTTTCTTATAGACTCCTCCACGGAGATTTCTGTTTATCCTTTCGAGCCATGAAAGGTCTGACCTTCTTGTACCTCCTATTTCTTTGCAGAATAAATAGTTCTTCAAACATCAGATTAAAGAAACTAAACTTTGTCAAAACAGAAAGAATCCACATTTGTATGCTAGATTCATATCTCAATGTATCCCCCACTTTTGGAACAAGCTTCCACTACATGTCAAGCAGACTAGCGCCCTTGCCGCCTTTTAGATGAAACTAGATAATTAGTTGGGCAGCCTCAGATTCTCCCCTAGTCTTGTTGTCCTCCTTTGGCCTAGAAGGAACTTTTTTAATATGGGATATTGCCTATGTTTGTAAAGGTCTATAGAATGATTGCTTAATACTTACCTCTTACCCTATGAATCTACACATTTCCCAATCATCTTGCCCAAATCTCTTTCAGCCTGAGAAATGAAACATATTCAGGAAGATCAATTTCATATACAGCTAAAACATGCATGTCTAAGTTTAAAAAAAAGCATTCATTGTATTTTTATTTATTACAGTTTGTTGACTGATTATAGGATTATTTCCTATTGCAGGACAGTCCCTTTTTGAGCAATGGTGTCCTGTTTAAAAACCTTGAAAATCTGAAAATGTCGCAACATTTTAGGACAATACCTTTTAACTTTTCTCTGATGGTTGAATAATAGTTATTTTGCATCTGAGATGTGTTAATATGATATTAAGCAACAGAAACAAATCAAATTCCATAAATGGAAACTTTTATTTTTTTGGCTAAAAAAGTGAAATCTAGTCCTTTGTATTGGGTGCTGGCATGATTTGTCCAGAAAATTAATACTTTTCACCAAAAGAACATCCTACTTTGGGTAACTTTAAAAGTGGCTTTGTACTGAACTGACAGCTGCTTGACAGAGCCCACTTGCAGGTGAAATTCCACTAACCTTTAAGAATATAAATTGTAAGGAAATAGAGAAATTATGCTTGGCATAATTAGAACAAGGTTATAGTTCTTAGTAACAAATAGATCATTACATTACATGCACAATACATAGTTAATGCAAGCTTGTAGTGTGCAATTAGTTGTGATATGATTCATACAAACAGAGGTTTTTATACTGTAGAAGAATGTACAGTGTGTAACACAACCATTATGGCTTTACATAAGGTAGTGAAATATTTTTGTAAATGTTTCTTTTGGGTGATTGTTTCTATAGTTACCTCCCTCACTTTCAGTATGTGTGGAAAATCAATTATTATGAAATGCATCTTGCATATTAAGAAGCTATCCTCAGCATAATTACGTCAATCAGTTTAACTTAGATAGTACACCATTGTGTCTTTATAAACAGTACAGGTAGAAATAAGTTTGCGGTATGTTCAATAAGCCCTGTGATGGAATTAATTAAGTGTCCAAAGCAATAAAGGGCTATGCTACATTGCTAATGATATCTTTCACATACACATCAGTATGCTGAGCAGAATACACAGACAAAAAAGAACAAAGTGAACTTAATGTGAAAACTGCATAGCCAAATGATTAGTGCCTGAAAAAGGGAGACTGAGATGAAAAAAAAAGAAATGAAAGAAAGAAGGAAAGAAAGAAAAGAGCTGAGGGAGACAGCCAAAGAAAAAGAAGGAAGTGTTTGGTAATGTAACACATAAAGAAGTTGAAATAAATGGAACCATGTACGCCCAAGTCTAGTTGATAGGAGGGCTTATAGTAGGGATTGATATGAGGAGAAAACAGGAAGGGGAAATGGTAAAAAGGTGGGAGTAATATGTGTTATGTACACCTGAAAGGTAATATCTGTTACAAAGAAGGAAAAGAGAAAAGCAGTTATACGTTACTTTATTAATGAATGAAAACGTGATTACAATGGGTAGTTATGTAGGATGGAAGTACACATTTAGTTTTCTTAAATGAATTTGAGAAATACATGAGAAAAAGAATAGCATATATGATCCTGTGGAATCTGGGGTTAATGCTACATTCTTAAGTCAATTAAGGCTACTTGTTGAATAACAGTTGCTTTGTAGACAATTCTTTTTCTAAGGCTGTTTTGAATAAGGTGATATTTCTTTTGGAACATTTGGATACTGGCAGATAATTCCATATGGTGGTAAGGTAACAGCTCACTGCTCTGTCACCAAACAAGCATATAGTCTTTGGTATCTAACTATTGTTAGCACTTCCCTTATGGGCTGGTGACAGACTAGTATTAATGACAACTGTTTACAGAATAATTTAAATGCAATTATAAGCTGTGAAAGTCAATTGTTTTGCAAGCATTTAGATGGATTTCACCTTAGATCACTAAAGAAATGAATGCAAGCCCTGCTTCACAAATGATACTGCAATCCAGATGTATGCTTTCCTAATGAATCCAGTTTATTTAGTGCATATCCTTTGGGATTCCTAGGGCAATCATTCTGTGACATACATTAGGTAGGAGCAGAGCTAAGGCTAAACCTTTCCAGTCACCACTGTGAGGTAATTCTTGTTTCTCTAAAGTGCTCATAACCTTTGATATACTTGCTATATGGTTGTGTTGACATGGGCATGAAAAGATGAGTCCAGCACTCAGTAGACTGCAGCAAGGCTTTAATACAAGCATATGTGAAGTAAAAGTGCTGGTTTCAGACTGCCTTAAACTGACGAAGGCAAGATAGGGCTGCAACCAGTTATTCTTTGTATGCTCCTAGTAAATACTATTCAGTCTACAGAGCGCCAAAGCCACTGTTTTATGTTTCGATTTGCCTTTTGATGTCTGAAAAATACTCATCCCAATCAATTTGAACTTCTAGGTAATTCTACACAAGAATCACTTTTAAGCAATATGTAGAGCTTGTGAATATTTATGAGTGAGTGCTTATCCTGCAATACAGTTTTTTTTGCAGAACAACTTGGCTTTCACTTTTGTCAAAATTAAAAGAGCTGCTATATTACCTTACCAACCTTTCTGTAACTGCCTGTATCAGTTACGATTCCTTATGCCAGATCAAAGTCAAAGTCACAATCAAAGTCAAAGTAATCTTTTTTGTTATTTAGAACTACACCTGTGTAGCCTAAAAGAAATTTTGTGAATCAGCTCAGGTCTTGAGATTACAAAGAAAAGTGAAACAACACATACAAGTAGAGGAATAAAAATAACTAACAAATACAATACTACTTCCAGTACGTGCAAGAAAGAGCAGAGACATTTACGAACACTCATATACAAAAAGTATATCCTCCCCTGAGTTAAATTAACTACCCTATTTAAAGTAATATTATAAAACACACTACAGACTGAAATGCCTACGTTATTTGTTTAATATTGCACTTGAGTGAGTTAAATAATACTATGGATATAATAAATAAATATTGCACTTACTTGGAATGTATGTAATTATATATTCCACAAATAAAATAAAAATTGACTTATTATGTGTCCAGACCCCTGGGACTAGTGCCCAAGTTCAGAAGTCTAATCACTGTAGAGTAGAAACTGTTACTGAATCTTGTAGTCCTGTAGCTGATGTTGAGATATCTCCTGCCTGATGCCAGATGCTTAAACAGTTCATGTGCTGGATGGGTGTTGTCCTGTATTATTTTGGTGGCCTTTTGGATGTTTCTTGCAGAACAAAGATTTTATAGCAATGGAAGACTGGAACCTGTAATCCTCTCTGCAACCATCAACACTCTTTGCAGCTCCTTCCTTTCTGTAACTGTGCAGCTTCCAAACCATACTCTGAAGTTGCAGGTGAGGATGATCTCTATTGTACCTCTATAGAAAGTGGAGAGAATATAAAGAGGATGCTTAGATTTTTTCAGCATTCTTAAAACGTGAAGGCATAGGTGCACTTTCTTGACCAGATGACTGGTGTTTCCCGACCAGGAGAGATCCTCTAATAGGTGTACACCCAGGAATTTCATATTCTTAACCCTCTCCACACTCTCACCATTGATTCTGAGCACTGGGTGGTTTGTTCTCCTTTTCCTGAAGACGATGACAATCTCTTTAGTCTTGCTTACATTCAGGTCAGGTTTGTTCCCCTCACAGCAACTGATCAGAGATGCCACCTCCTCTCTGTATGCTCTTTAATCCTCCTTTGTGATGAGCCCCATGACTATGGTGTCATCAGCAAACTGATGATATGGTTGGACTTGTGTTTAACATAGCAGTCGTGGGTCAGGATGGTGAATAACAGTGGGCTGAGAACACATCCCTGTGGAACCCTGGTGTTAATCATGATGCACTTTGATGTGTTTTTACCTGAACACACCCTCTGTGGTCTCTCAATCAAAAAGTCTAGTATCCAGTTACAGAGATGTTTACTGATTCCTAAACGTGCCAGTTTTTCTATCAGCTGCATTGGTACCACTATATTAAATGAGTCTATGAACAGCATTCTCACATAGTTGTCTTTCACCTCTAAATGCTCAAGAGAAATGTGTAGTGCTATTGCTATGGCATCAGTTGTGGATCGGTTAGTTCTATATGCAAACTGTAGAAGGTCAAAATCAGGAGGTAGGCATGATGAAAGATTCATTTTGATCAGCTGCTTAACAATGGATGTGGACGGCGCAATGGTGCAGCTGTAGCACTGTCACCTCACAGCAAGAGGTTCTCTAGTTTGATTCTCGGCTGGAGTGCCTTCTGTGTGGAGTCTGCATGTCCTCCCTGCATTCATGTGGGTTTTCTTTGGGTACTCCAGTTTCCTCCTACATTACAAAGACATACATCTGGAGCATTTCTCCTGGTCCTACACTGAAAATTGGCTTCATTCCAAGTTGGGCTTTCCCAGTAAACAAATGTCAAATAAATGTCAAAGCAACTGGTCTGTTTTCATTAGGGCTGGACAGAGTGGTTTTCTTAGATAGTGGGATGATTTTAGTTTCTTTGTAGCATGAGCATACTTTTGCCATGGCATGAGAGGTGTTAAATATTTCCTTGAACACTGTGCATAGCTGATCAGCACAGCCTTTTAGCACCTTGCACACTGTCTTCCTGGGTTTCACTCTCCTTAGCTGTCTCTATGCTGAGGCTGACTACTGCATTCTTCTCATCAGTGGGTAGTTTTAGTGCCAACCTGTTGTTTCTTTCCTCAAATCTACCAAAGAAGATGTTCAAATTGTTCAGGAATTCAGTGCTGTCCTCACACTGTGCTGACCTGATTTTGTAGTCAGTGATCTCCTGTATGGCTTGCCACAGTCTCCTTGTATCCTTCATGTCTTCAAAGTGGCTCTGTACCTTTCTGCCATACTCCCTCTTAGCCTCCTTTATACCCCTCCTCAGATTACCTCTTGCTACACTTAGGGCTGCTTTGTCCTTAGCCCTGTAAGCTGTGTTTCTCTCCTTCAGAAGTTCATATACTTTAGGGGTTAGCCATTGCTTCTGGTTAGCTCTGATTGTGATACTCTTGGAATTTGTTACCACATCAACACAGTTTGAAATGTATGCCATCACTACCTCAATGTATTCATCAATGTTCAGATGCTAATTCACTGTGGTTGCCTCCTTGAGCATATCCCAGTTTGTTCTTTCAAAGCAGTCTTGGAGGGCCTCCATAGTCCCCTTGGGCCATATCCTCATTTGTTTTTTTGTGGGTTTCTTTCTCACTGGTGCAGGTTTGTAAGCTGGTGATAGCAATATGGTATAATGGTCAGAGTTTCCAATTTGTGGAAGTTGCACTGCCTTATAAGCTTTCTTTAAGTTTATGTACACCTTGTCCAGGATATTATTACCCCTTGTATGAATGTCCAAATACTGATGGTAGTGTAGGAGTACTTCTTTCAGATCTGCTTTATTAAAGTCACCAGCTGCCACGTATACAAAGTCAGGATATTTGCTCTGCAGCTTACCCATGTGATTGTATAGTATATTTAGAGCCTCAGTGGTATTAGCACTAATTGTGATATACACCACTGTTACACTGACTCCATTCAGCTCCCTGGAAAGTAAAATGGTCTATAGTCAACGGACAGGAACTCCTAAATTCTCACAGCAGTGTGGTAGTATGATTTTAAAGTTACTGCACCATCTTTTGTTAACATAGATGCAAACTCCACCTCCTCTGGCCTTTCCACACAGTGTATGTTTTCTGTCTGCATGAAACAGTGTAAAATTCTCTAAGTTTACTGCACTATCATTTATCTTGTCATGTAGCCACATCTTAGTAATCAAAAATAAACAAGTATTTCTCACCTTGTTCTTGTTGGAGAGTTCTAGTTTCAAGTAGTCCATCTTGCTATCCAGTGATCTCATATTAGCTAGCAGTATAGTTGGTAGTACAGGCCTGTAGGGGTTTGCTTTTAACTTTACATCAATACCTGCTCTGCAACCTCTTTTCCTTGTTCTCTGACATCTCTTTTTCTTTTTTCTTGTCTAGCACATTCCAGAAACCTTCTCTACCAGTTTCTGGCACTTCAGAGTGTGAAGAGTTAAAATACCCAGCTGTTGTACCTCTGAGCAAGTAGTAGGCCCCAGATACTCTGCAGATTTCAAGGCATCCAACCAGCAGCATGTACATATCAACTCTTTAATTTCTAGCAATTTTTGTCTACTATAAGTTATTGTACCTTCAACTGGAAGTGCAGAAACTGATTTTTTTTAGATTTTCTTTGCAATAGAAGACAAAATATGAGCTGACACAGCTGCAGCCACAAAGGGCACTGCCATTTTTTTGTGTTTTGCTTTCACAATAAAGACTGTGTTCTGCTTGTTTTGTCAGAAACTGCTGAAGAGATCATCAGTCTTCATAAAAAAAAAAAAAAACTTTACAGCAGTTAGTAATTACTATATTACCTGCATACAGAAGTACATAATTTGCCACACACAATAACCATTCCTATTTATTTTATTTTATTTTGTTTTTGTTTACTGGGTTTGACCAAATGGGTTTAGTTAAAAAAAAAACTTTTAAGTGGAGGGGAGAAAAGCTCCAATTACCAACATTGTTAAACATACATTTAGTAATATACATGACCAGACATTAAATAATATTTGTTAGCAATTACAACTACACTTTATAATTAGATTAAATTCATATGAAAATAGAGGTAACTATTACAGTAAAAAAGATACTTATGCATTAGTAAAACTATTTAGGTATTGTCTGGTTGTTGGTAATAGGGTTCTGATTGAAGAGAAATGGTTTGATAATATGGCAAGCTGGAGAAAACACTAATGTTTATCCTGGAGATATAAAGGAACAAATCCATTGATCTGATAGGTGAAGGTTTAAGTTGTCTTTTAAATGAGTTTGCATTCTGAATGTATTTCTGTGGTAGTGGGATGTGGTTCCATAGTTTAGCTACACTGTTTGAATATAGAAAGACATCAGCAGTATTAATTTGTTTATAGTGATTAGTGATTTTTTTTTTCTAGAGTGTAAAATTCTGGTGAGTGGTGTCGAATTAACTTGTTGAGGACTGGGCAATTTCCTGGCTTATGGAAAAGTCTGTGTATTGTAGTTAGCTGAGAAAAAGCTAGGTTATGTGATTGCTCTAACCAGTTTAATTCTCTAAGGGCTAGGCAGTGGTGTGTTCTATTGTTATAGTTTACTGCAAATTTTGTTATTTTATTACAGCATTGTTCAAGTTTAGACAATTCTGAGACGTGAAGGTTAGTGAAGACTGGAGCAACATAGAGGTGAGATGACAGTAAGAACGTAGAGGTTTTATAACTTCTAGCAATGTCACTAAGGTAGGTTTGTAGTCTGTATAATGTACCTAGATTTTGATGAGTATTTTTAACCACATTTGAAACATAGTGGCTGAATTTCAGCTGGTCATCTGTGATAACACTCAGTAATTTTGTGCAGTTTATTTGGTCTATCTTGGTGTTGCTTGCAGAGAAGATAGTGAATGCTGTTGTTTTGGTAGAGATGTCTTTTGAGGTAAAGAGAAGTAATTTTGTTTGTTTAGGTTTAGAAGTGGTTGTGAATCATTTAGTCATGTTTCAGTCAGTAAGAAGGATTGTTGTATAATGTGTTTAAGTTTAAAGAGATATATGGCAGAGCATATTAAGGTTGAGTCATTAACATATTGAACTAGAAAATACTTTGATGAATATATTGAAAAGTATGACACCTAGTATAGGTCTTTGTGGGACACCAATACTTACTGGCAAGTAGGTGGAGAAATTGGTTTTCAGTTTACTGTTTGTGTTCTGCAATGGTTGCATAGCTACCCCTCAGATCACAAGCAGTAAATTGGAGAAATCATTGTCTCATGTTACTGATTATGCAATGCTTCAGAGATAGCCAGAGAACCAATGCAGTGAAGAGTTTGTGAGCCTTGAGGATGAGAGTTTATGTAAGAGTTGCTGGTGGAGGACAGTATCAAAAGGTTTTGATAAATCTAGAAAGATGTTGAAGACCAGGCTTCCAGTACTTATATGGGTGCTGATAGTATTAACAACATTAAGCAAAACAGTTGCGTTGTGATGAGGATGAAAGCTGTACTGGATTGAAGATAAAGGCTGGTTATCTTTTAGATAGTTGAGAAGTAGTGTATGAATAAATTTTTCTAATATTTTTGATAAGGTAGATAAAATGGTAATTGGCCAATAGTTCAAAAGATCTGTCTTGATCCTTCCCTGCAGGGGAATAATAAATTATTGTTTCCATAAAAAGGGGACTTTATTTTCACATAGGAGTGGTTTATCAGAAATTAAACTGGATATGTTTCACACTAAATTCAATTCACCCCGGGGATCTCTTCTGTGGCTTTGCTCGACAGGGGCGCAGGAAAATAATTTTCTTAGGTGGCAACAGCCAAGGTACCTTTTTGGCTAGGCTTATATAGGCCCTAGGGCCAATAGCTTAGTACCTACCTATGAACTTATGAACTACACTGCACTACACTAAATGTTTTCTCCCCTCTGCTTAACAGTTGTGCAACTATCTCTTGCTGTCGTCACTCTACAGTATCCAAAGCAGATGATATATTGTACTTTGTATATTTTGTATATAATATATACTGCCATTGTTTTTCTAGTTAGAAATTTATGATAAGATTGTATGTCTGTTTTTTTAAGTTGTTATCTCTGTATGTATGTAGAAAATGTGATTGTATTTAAATTTGTTTTGTATGTGGAGATTTTCTCCCCGGGCCTCCACTGAAAATGGGCACTTTTTGGCCAAGTGGACCATCCTGGTAAACAAATGCAAATAAATAAATAATAATAAATAAACATGTAATGGCTTCAGCTGCTGTTTTAAGATAATGATCAGGTAGATTGACAGGGGCAGTTGTAGAAGTCTTTAATTTTTTGAGGTATTTTTGATGGTATCTGTGGGAAATGGTTGGAAGGAGAAATGCTGAAGGATGTTATTTGATTGAGTAGGGACCTCAAAAGCTTGATTATTCACCTGGCTGGTTAATGACTGTACTAGCTGTATAACTTGCATGTTTTATTTGTTGGCTATGTTATCATTGTGTTTTAGTGTGTTTGTTTTTTTTTTTGTTTGTTTGTTTTAAGATTCCTCATCAGAATTTCTGTACTGATAATAAATTTTTAACTGAGTTTTAATTTTAAGTGACAGTATCCATGGAACCTGGGTACAGGGATCACATGGCTATTTGCCTGCTCTCTTATTCCATATATTAATCATGAGCCTTACTTATGTGGAATGTTATGGAATCATATTACCTTGCTTTTGGGCAGGATGTCAGAGCTGTGTTGTACCATGCAGAGTTCAAACATACCTTGCAGGGATCCTCAGTGGATAACACAGATAGGTGGGGACACTGTGTGGCACAGCATCACATGAACTGCTTGATTCAGGCTTGATTCCAGATTTTCATTACTTTTTAAATGCATATGTCATCCAGCTGTACATCACTGCATGTCTACAGCAAACCTTTATATCACCTCTCAATAGAAGGTACTCCCAATATTGAACCATAGGATAACAATGTTCCTGATATGGTTACCTTGCTGATACATTTCTTAGTACAAGGAATTCTTGCAAGGAAATCTGGAAAACAAATCACAGCCTACTTCCTTAGGTGCAGCACTAAGCCACCATGAGGTGGATTGTAGGAGCTAATTTAATCATAGTGTTACAGTCACTCCTGGTTAATGTATAAAATATAGAGAACCCTGTATCTGACCTGTAATGTCACCATTTGGTGCACTTGTGCTATTTGAAATGTAATTTGTTTGATTGCTTTTAATGTTTTAATGTTAAATCAGCAATAAATACATGCCGCTAAAAAAAAAAAATCCCACAGTTTTCCAAGATTACAAAATGAAACAAAGATCCTGAAAAATAAACTATAATCAGTCTTTTGTAGTGGTGCCAAGTAATGTTCACAACAAAACATAAATCTATGGCATAGTCTACCACAAATGACCGAACCCACAGACTTAAGTGTACTTTTCACATAGTAGTTCGGTAAGTAGAAAGATAAGAAAAATGTCAATTGGAAAAGAGTTTGCAACAGAAAAATTATGTAGATACAGATTATTCACAATCAAGACACCATACTTATGCAGTGATAGATGCACTATATAAAAAGCAAGCTGCAGGGGCAAGTTTAGATTTTAAGACAGATCTAATGCTGCAGAATCCTGCATGTCTTGAAATTATCTAAGTTAAATAAACAGTTAATCAGTTATCGAGTCAGGTTGAGTTCAAAGGTAAGAAGGGAGGTCTGCAGGCACTTGTATTATTATTATTATTACCCATGACACTTGGGTGACAATTTTTTCCAATAAATATTTAGATGCCATGTTGATTTTAATTCTTGATTTCACTTGAATGAGTGTGCTAAAAGCCAGACTGCATCAAATTAACCCAAACTGGCATTCTCATTCTTTCTAACACACAGTGGGCTGGATTCCAAAACACGTTTATGCTAAGCACATCATGCCAATGAGGATTTACAGTGTGAATACAACACTGCCAGTCCACATAAAAATGGGAGGTAGGCATATATGATAAAATAGAAAGACATATTAAAATTGCAATAGCAATATAAATGACTCTACCTCTGATTCTAAAACACAATATATGTGCCTATGACAGTAAAGCATTCCAAAAGTAATGAAGGGACAAGCAATTATTCCAAGAAAAATATACAGTGGAGGCCATAACAAAAATAATTTGTGCAGCACTACAGACTTCTTAGACCATAGCTGTATGCTGTGCAAGAGCTCAATCAGGAAGGGGTACGGCAGGTCAAGATCAAAGATGAACTGTGAATATAACCAGTAGCCAGAAGACAGTGACCATAGTGGCAATCCAGGCTTCAGTTAAGCCAGCTCTCTGATCAAGAAATTATAGCTGGATACTTACAGGCTATTCAAAGAGATGGTATAGACAGTCACTGGAATGTGTGCATCTCCATGCAGTCTGTGGGTAACCCAATCCTACTAGCAACTAAGGTATGCTTATGTCTTGGTATATTGTCCTGTGGGACTTTCCTGCAGTACACGTGAGATATTGTAATGGTCTTCCACATAACTGCTAATTGCATTTTTTGAAAGGTTTCTGGCCGTCACATATCACAAAGTGGATAAATATACTCACATCCTTAACACATCATAGTTTCATAGGTACAAATGTAAGTACTAGGCTAGCTCACCTTGTGGGTCATTTTAAGGCTTGCCAGTTTCCTTTTTGGTGCTTAAATTAATCAATTCTGTTTGGTATAAGATTGGCCTTCCCCTTCCCATGGTTGATAATTATATATTACCCCTAGTGAGAATAACTGTGATCATACTATAGATAATCTGAGGGGACCCATGTAAGGGATAAAGCATTTAGGAGATGCCTCATTTCATTAGTAGTACAGGAGGTGGTCTTTGGATAGATTTTCTGTTACCCACCCACAGATCCAAATTGCACTTGAATATGGACAGGAATGAGCTTTGTTTTACGTGGATGAGGAGGCTGTTCCAGAGCAGTGCTATCCTCTGTGAGTTATACCTAGCCCTCAAAACTGTTCTGTTGATGTTGCAGAAGAGGTTTAGATCCTTAAACTGAGTATTTCGGATGCCTTTTGACTAGCTGGTGTGCAGTAGGTCCATCAGTATTGAGTCAGAGGATGCTTTCTATACCAGACACAGGTCACCTCTTAGCAGCCTGTAGGATAGCGAGTACAGTGATAGGACTTTGAGCACATCCATGCAGGACATGTTGTTTAAGCTTGTATCCTTTCAGTAAGGTATATGTGTGGGTGTTCCAGTTGTTGCATGTGCTTGGACACATGCATTCCAAAGTAGGCATTATATTCAATGACTAGCCTAATGAGGGCTGTGTAAAATGGCACAATGATATCCCTAGAGCTGGGCAGAATCTTTTTGTTTATAAGCTGTGCAATAAAGAAGGACTTTATTACAGCAATGAACACATGTTGGCCGAAAGGTAGGTCACTGACCACATTCGTTTCCAAATTCCAAACAACTGGGTCAACTCTTACAAGTATATTGACAATGTGGTACTTCCTGGGGATGGGGTAGGTGAATCACCGAAGGATATGATAATACATTTTTTGCATTTAGCTTTGGTCCATTATTTTGGCACCAGTTATTTATTTGGGACAAACCTTCCTGTAGGATGACTAAATCATTTGGGGATTCAATGACTCCTCCTAGCTTGCAGCCATCTGCACACGTAGTCAGCCAGAGCCCTTTGGTATTGTCTTTTACTTCAGAGTGTAGAGGTCAAACAGGAGAAGTCGTAGGTCTATAGTAATGATAGACTGCAATAGAACAGTTCTATGCCATGAGCAATTTCACCTGTGTGCTTAGTACAATAGGTTGCTACTAGTAAAAGTATTCAGATGAACCTTTCTGAACTTTTAGATAATGTCCTCATTTGATGGTCTCAACATAAACCTCATTGCAATATGTCCTGGAAGTGTACCTGAGGCCTCTATATGAGTAGCATGTGCTCTATGGGAAATGTTTTAGGAGAAGGACGTCCCTGAGGGGCTACTAGTAGGTAGGTAGTGCTATGTGTGACCGTGTATAGTTATGTTTTGATTACTGTAAAAAATGCAACTAATGTACTATCTATCCATCACAGCAGGTGACTATGGTTATCAAATAGAGCTGTGCATCATAAGCCCCATCTAAACACCATCCATACACATCCATTGAGGACACATTCATTAGGCCCCACCAGGACATGTAACACCATTCAGTGAGTATGCAGCATGCTGAAAGCCAGATATGGGAACGTAGATATACTGCATAAAGCTACACAGATGGTAATTGTATGTCGCACGTTACACAATGTAACAGCCAAACAAGGTGGTCTTCCAGTCTAAGGTGTACATGATCTACGTCAATAATGCCAGACAGCTGTACACATGTGAAGGGTATACAAAAATAACCATGGATATGATATTGTATGGCATGTCGACATACAGTAAACAAGAAAGGAATACCATTCCATGTTGTACAATGGGGAAGACATACATTATCACTAGGGTATATGTGCTGACAATACTGAGGACATGCTGTGGAAGTGTACACACCTCTGGCATTGATTTCCAGTTCCATGACAGTAGTACTGGACATATATGGGCTGTATTGGAAGTATGATGTGAACTCTCAGAAGGCAATACAGTTGACAGACATACAGCACTGTGCAAGGAGGATTCATGTAAATGATATACAGGGACGTTGGTATGTTATCAAGGCATGGGCAGGTGGGTGACAACTGTTAAGGCTTCATGTTTGCATACACTCAGACAGTGGCAAAGCATATTATATGTCTGATGACAGTGTACCACAGAATGATGTAGTGAAGGCCAAGTAAATGTGTAAGCTTACACAACAGCAATATGTTCTTCTTGCTATATGTAGGTGGGATGATGACAGCACAAAGCATGTATGGGCTGTGTGCACTCATATGTATAACTGTACTGTCAGCTGTTGATGATTTTACTGTAATGGCAAAGTACACAGGTAGGCCCCATGTCCTACAACACCAGCAAGCTAGGAGTATGTGGGATCACCTACATATTTATTTTTTTATGTATTTGTCTTTGTTTACTGGGAAAGTCCAACTGGGTAATACTCATTTTCAGCGGAGGCCCAGAGAGAAAAGCTCCGTTTGCTTACATTGCATTAAACAAAGTTCCAGTTAAACAGAGTAGTTACATTTCTATTTACATTTATACATAAACAGTAGTTACATTTATACATTGTAAGATTTTACAGAGGTGGAAGTTTCTAAAGAGAAAGCACATGTGCAACTTAGTGGATTGTACAGGCAGCAGTTATGTATAAAAATATTTTTTGTTATTTCAGTAAGAGGTTGAAAATATTATGTTTAATGAGAGTATTTGGAGAGTATCATAAAGTGAACACAAAGTTTTAGCTCTGTGATTAGCATGTGCAGGACCAGGATTGGTTAAGATGTTGTTTAAGCCGTGGTTTAAAACTACTGAGTTTGTTGATGAGTTTTATTTGAGTGGGGATATTCTAGAGTTCAACAATGCACTGGGAGTAGAGTGAGTCGCCTGCAACATTATCTGACTTATTTGTAAGTAATAAGAATTAGTTACTAGAATGGAGGTCCCTTGCTGGACAGTAGGGTAATAATAAGTTTTGTAGTGCAGGGCATTTTCCTGGATGATGAATGAGCTTGTGTGCTGTAGTTAGTTGTGAATATGTTAGGCAGTTGTGCAATTCAAGCCAGTGTAATTGCTTTACGCTAAGACAATGGTGGGTCCTATAAGGTAGAATGGTGGCAAACGTAGCTATTTTATTGTACTAGGAAGCAAGTTTCTTTCTTTGAGTATTGTTTAATTTTGTTAGGATAGGAGTAGCATACAAGACAGTTGGCAGTAAGAAGGTAGTGACTAGAGTTTTACTTGCAGTATATGTAAAGAATCCATTGAACCTATAAAGGGACCCTAGTTTCTGCTGTGTAGATTTAATGGTGTGCAGTATATGGTGGTCATATTTGAGACTGTCATCTATTATAACACCTAGAAGTTTACTGTGAGTTGCAGTTTCAATGACAGTATTATTTGCTGACTTTATGGTGAAAGATTGCTTTTGATTTTGGCAAATTTTTGAGGTGAGAAGCATTAACTTAGTTTACTTGGGATCGAGTAATAGGTTTGATTCTTTGAGCAAGGTTTCTACAAAGGAGAAAGATTTTCGGGTAATGTCTTGGAGCGTATTTATTGTTCAGGCTGCACATATTAATGTTGAGTCATCTGCATACTGAAGTAAATTAGCATGATGAGTGGTGGTGTGGAGGTTAATAATAAATATATTAAAATTTAGAGGGCCCAGTATTTAGCCCTGAGGGATACCTGTAGTAACTGGTTGAAAAGATGGGTAGGTTTGTTGCCAGTTAATGGCTTTTTGCCTTTCAGATAGGTAACTAAGGAACCACAACAAGGAGTACTATGAAAGTCCTATTGAGGAGAGTCGAACGAGCAGTTGCTGGTGCGCGACAATATCAAATGCCTTTGACAAGTCTACCAACATGGTGGACAGAAGCAGATCATCATTTCTGTGTCGGTTTATTATATTGGGAAAATGTAGTAAAGCAGTAGTGGTGCTGTACTGGGGCCTAAAGCCATGTTTTCTTTCTGAGAGCAGGTTATTTGAGGTTAAGTATTGCATCAGCTGCACGTGGATGCATTTCTCTAATATTTTGGAGCGGGTGAGAAAATCACTATTGGTCTGTGGTGATTAAACTCTGCAGATGTGCCACCTTTGTGCAGTGGAATGATGTAAAATTTCTCCCACAGTGATGGGACGTATCTTTCTGCTATGGACCTATTAATTAGTATGGGCACAGGGAAGGCTATGACTTTTGCAGCCATTTTTAGGTAGTTTGATGGTAGATGGTCTACAGCTACAGAAGTAGTTTTTAGTTTAAGGAGCAACTTTCTTTTGAGTGTGGTAGGGACTAGACTAAAATTGAAGAGCTGTGGGTGTTTTTGACTGGACAGGGGTAGAGGGAGGGGGGCAGATGTGTTAGTTTCTAAGAGAGATGATATTGATTGCATAAAGTAGGAATTATACAGTGTGGACACAGAGTCCATTGAATTGTCTGGTTTTGGAGAAGAGCTAGTGGTCTTGGCAGGTTGGAGTAGTTTATTTAGTGATGACTAAAAACATGTTGGGTTGTTTATATGTTTGTCTTGCAGGTTGGTATAGTGTGTTTGCTTATCCTGGCTGACATGGAGTTTTGCAAGGTTTCTAGGATGTCTAAATTGCTGGAGGGCATTTTTAGTTCTATTTTTATACTGATTTGTCTAGGCTTTATTCCTTTTTATCATGATTTTTTTTGTTTCCTTTATCAGCCATGGTTCATGGTTGGACTTTCTCTTTTATTACATACTGGCTAGATTATTTAAGGTCTCTAAGAGTACGTTATTAAAGTGTTCTACAGCAGTATCTAGTGGCATTGCTCTAAGTACATTCCAGTTATGTTTTTTTAGTGTTTCATTGAAAATATATTTGCTGAAACTGGTTGTATTTCATATTTGATTATAGATAATATGTTTCTCTAGGTTATGGTAAGTTCTAATAGCATATGTTGGTAAGTGGTCACTTATGCTGTCTGATTGGCAGCCTACTTTTTGTCAGTTTGTCTGGTTTGTAAGAATCCAGTCTAATGCTGAGTATCTCCATGAAGTTTTATTGATTCTAGTATGTAGTCATTCATTTCTGCAGTTGTACACATTTATGGATTCAGTATGGGTAGTAGAATTTATGAGTTGCAAGTCTATATTTAAGTCTCCAAGTATTATAGCTTCATGGTTAATTTGTTGGGATAGCCGATACCAGATGCTTTTGGCAGTATCAACATTATTTCCTGGTGGCATATAAATTGCTGTTAAATATACAGTATTGCTATTGTTGACTTTTAGGAGTGTTATTAGTAGTTCAACATTGTTAGATGTGTGTATTTCCTGTGGAAGTAAGGTCATGGCTAGGGGATTTTTGTAGATGATTGCTACACCACCTGCACACTTGTTTTGTCTATCATGCCTGAGTATACTGTCTGTCATACCTGAGTATACTGCATGTCATGCCTGAGTATACTGTCTGTCATGCCTGAGTATACTGCCTGTCATGCCTGAGTATACTGCCTGTCATGCCTGAGTATACTGTCTATCATGCCTGAGTATACTGCCTGTCATGCCTGAGTATACTGCCTGTCATGCCTGAGTATACTGTCTATCATGCCTGAGTATACAGCCTGTCATGCCTGAGTATACTGCTGTCATGCCTGAGTATACAGCCTGTCATGCCTGAGTATACTGCCTGTCATGCCTGAGTATACTGTCTGTCATGCCTGAGTATACTGCCTGTCATGCCTGAGTATACAGCCTGTCATGCCTGAGTATACTGCCTGTCATGCCTGAGTATACAGCCTGTCATGCCTGAGTATACTGACTGTCATGCCTGAGTATACTGCCTGTCATGCCTGAGTATACTATGCCTGAGTATACTGCCTGTCATGCCTGAGTATACTGTCTGTCATGCCTGAGTATACTGCCTGTCATGCCTGAGTATACTGTCTATCATGCCTGAGTATACTGCCTGTTATGCCTGAGTATACTGTCTATCATGCCTGAGTATACTGCCTGTCATGCCTGAGTATACAGCCTGTCATGCCTGAGTATACTGTCTGTCATGCCTGAGTATACTGCCTGTCATGCCTGAGTATACAGCCTGTCATGCCTGAGTATACTGTCTGTCATGCCTGAGTATACTGCCTGTCATGCCTGAGTATACAGCCTGTCATGCCTGTGTATACTGCCTGTCATGCCTGAGTATACAGCCTGTCATGCCTGAGTATACTGACTGTCATGCCTGAGTATACTGCCTGTCATGCCTGAGTATACTGCCTGTCATGCCTGAGTATACCGTATCCTGGGGGGATCTCATTATCCTTTATTTCTTTTTTTTAACCAGGTTTTAGTAGCTATGACTACATCAGGAGTGTGTGTGTGGCAAGTTAGGCACATATGTCATGCATTTTCTTGCACATACTTCTTAGGTTCATATTTAGTAGGGTGAGTTTAGATTCTGTTTCTTTTTTTTCTGAGATGTATTAGGTGACTGGTTTATTTTGGGGTTAGAAGCATACCTCTAAATCTCTTAGTGCAAGAAATCTGGCCAATCATGGCAAAGTAGGAGAACAAAGGCTGAAAAATAGGGACAGATTTTAAATATTGCTCTTATAAACATGCAAATTTGCTAGAGTAACAATGTTTGTGTTAACATACATTTTCTGAAGGATGTGAAGTCTGAAACTCAAATGTATGTCATTATTTAGTGACTTCAATCCTCGAATCATACTTATGATTTGCAGAAAACCACAAATATTATGGGAATTACACCAAAAATATGAGGCAAAAATCTGGACTTTCTGCTAAAATCTGGACAGTTGAGAGGTATGGCTAGAAGTGATGGTTTTATGAACAGTGGGACCAGGGTTTGGGTGAATATCTCCACTATTTTTTTTAATTGATATTTTACAGAGAGAAGAGTGTGGCCAGTTACATTTTAGTCTTGGTTTGATATTTGATTGCAAATTTTGATGCTTAGTTTTAAAATATTTATAGAAAAATAAATCAGATGTGTTTTGTCTGTAGAGATAGGGCATTATGGAAAAAGACAGGCTGGGTAGATGTTGATATTCTTTGTGAGGACTGGTTGAAGTCCTAAGTGTCTGAAGGAGGTGGATTTGATAATTGGTGATGAATGCTAGTAGAGTGAGGAGAAATAGTAAAATAATCTGACTTAGGGGCATGAAATGTCCTCACATGAAATGTCAAGCCAGCAAAGGGGGGGGGGGGTAGTTCATTGTTTCCATGGCAATATGTGTTTCAGCTTAATGTTATTATCAAGCATAATGACAAGATAGCCAAAGCAGAGTTGCTTGTATATTAAAGTGAGTTATGAACACTTATGTACTACAAACTGTAAAGATAGGTTGGTCAGAGCAGAGTCGAGTGTGTATATAAGTCAGTTAAATGGTGATTGGGTAAACTGATTGGAAAATGCAGATAGATGACTCCCATAACAGTACATAGATGTGTAATATTATACATGTCCACATATGCAGACATCATCATAACACAAAACCACAGTGTGTGTGTGTGTGTGTGTGTGTGTGTGTGTGTGTGTGTGTGTGTGTGTGTGTGTGTGTGTGTGTGTGTGTGTGTGTGTGTGTGTGTGTGTGTGTGTGTGTGTACAAAAGCAGCTGGGGGAGTACATGTAGACAGCATAATAACACATAAACAAACTGCGTGCATGCTGTGCCATTACTATGTTTATGACAGGTATAATTTATGATGCCACTGTTTGTGAGAGATGCATTCCTGTGAGCCCTGTACCATGTGTCCAGTGACATATATATCCCCTTTATACAAGAAGACATGGAAACACAGCAATAGTACCTAACATATACATCCAGCCAATAATTACACATTATGTGAGTAAAAGCCTGTGGCATTACTATCACACATATCTACTGTATAATGGTCTGTTGTCATACCAGTCTTCATCATGACAGACTAGATTGACATGTAGGTCCATTGCAAGTGAGAATTTGTGGGCTGCACTAATATAGCTGAGGGCACAAAAACTGATGGCATGCACAGGTTCTGTTGGCTACCACCCTGTGTGAGGATCTGCCATCTCCCTGTTGTATAACTGGACCTCTGGTCTTGGTCAGTGGGGTGTCAGATGATAATGTGGGTATGCCAATGATGACAGTAGTTGGAGAGCGCACATTGTTTGTTTGTATGCATCTGGATGTGATGATCAGCGGTTGTATTGCATGGGTGTCATTGTAGAGGAAAGACATAGGGCCAAATGCCATAGGTGTCATGTTAATGACAATACAGAACCTTACAGTTAAGACCAGTGGATATAAGTTGTGTCATGGAATATATGGCATATGCAACACTGAAACACTGTTTATGGACTGCAAAGGGGTTCTGCTCCACACTGTGTGCACCATACACTCCCTCTGCTGTGATATGTCAGCCATGACCTTAGCATGGCTGTGTTTCAAGCCATCATGCATTACATACAGTTGGTGATCTAAAGTGTGCAGTATTCTGTCTACATTTGGCACTATGATTGTTCATGTGCCTGCAACATCATGCACACACCTGCAGATAAAGACCCATGCACCTATGCCCTGTGGGCATGTGCACCCTTATGGGTACAAGAAGTTAATTCTTTAAGCATATCATCACTGGTATCAATATTATTTGAAGAACTGGGTCAAGAACTATGGTGTCATCTTCACCTGAACAGTGATTGCTGCTGTCACAACAAGGTTGACTGGCCTCTAGGTTGGAGGCTACACTTTGGGTGGCTACTATGTGCAGTGCATGATTTTGAGCAGCATCCCCATCAGTGAGTCCTGTGTGTAATGAGTTGTGCTCTGTATGTCAACTACATCATCTTCTGCAGCAAGGTCCGTGGAAAGCTCTGAGGAGAATACACCACCCAGAAAATATGCAATGCATGAAAACAAAGAAGATACAAATACAGTACAGCAAGCATATAAATAGACAATACCATGGCACAGGTGAATACATTATAGAATGCTATAATAATGAAAGGCTTGCATACTTGTGTTCACTTATGTCTGCAGCTGTGTCAGCATGAGGAAGGTCCTTGAATGGAATGATGTCAACATATTTTTCACACAATGTACTGTATATGGAATAGTGAAACACAATACCTGATCCATCTTCATAAGAGGATGGTTAGGAGGCTTTTCAGATATTACATAAATAATATTCCTAATATGTATGCACCATATGCAAAATAATGTGAAAGCTCAGTATGTCCCCTTGAACTACTATCATGTCAGACCTGTCTATGTCTGAGAACATTAACCTCAACTTTTCCTCTAGGAATTCATCTGTCACCTGATCTTTAATTCAATGAGGCAAGAATCTTCTTCTGAGTCCAAGAGTGTTAGAAATGGGTCACTGTCAATGATCTTACAAAGTTATTGTATGTGATTATCATGTCATACAGCATAGTCAGTCATGTCTGTGTAAAATGTATGTAAGCCTGGACTGACCTCTTATGTCTATCTACAGCATTCACCTAGTGAACTATGTCATCCCAGATCCTGTATAAACAATGAATATGACCACCATACAATACTTATTCACACAGATTTAGAATCTCCATAAATATGCCATTCTCCATGAAGTGAAATTTTCCTGCCTATGTTTAGGGATGTACACAGGCCAAACACAAATAACATGTCCATGCTGCTGACAAGTCCAATTATGTGCAATGGAAATTACAGTGCAACCTGTACTCTCCCTACTGCAGTTCATTGTACAAATATATAAGGTACAGGTGCATATTAGTAATGGTGAAAGGGAATGAGATGTGTACATGATGGGGGAGCAAAGCTGCCACATGTGCCCCTTACCATGGGAAAACATGTACATTGTATAGAAGTAAAACATCCATACATTGACCCATAGCATGGTGAAACTCAGTGGTGGTGTGTGGATGGACAATATACCATGTAAATGCTGATACAAGCAAGCAGGATTTAGAAACAGTGAACATCAAGTCATGTAACTGTTACAATGTGCTATTTGTAAGGGACATGCCACAACATGCTACATGTACATTGTGTTCATCACCTGACAACATGAGTGCTGCATTTAATATGTGATGTAGTACAGCTCTACATAACATCCAATGGCATACATTCTCAAACTATAATATGTTTTTCAAGGAAGTAACAAAGTTGTGTCTCTTACACAAACCACAATGGGATGCATAGGCATTAGTAATTAGTTAAGTAAGCCAACAGTTATGTAACACAATCTATTGGACAGTAGTGTTTTGATAGTGAATATTTTAGACCAGTGATAAAATGTAATGATAAGATTGTTATACAACCTAAACATATTGTAAAGCACTGCCTGTCCTCTGTCTTTTCATTGGTGCAATGGAAATCTCCATGAATTAACCTAACAGTTTACGAATATGATGTCTGGGGAGTGTTCAAAAGAGGAGAGGAATGATAGGGATATACCTCACTTACTACTGTAATGCATGTTAAATGTTTTTGTGGACATGTTAACAGCCTGATTCATATGCTTGCTTGTACTGCCCGCTTTGATGATAGATTCATTTGTACACTTGCCTGATTCCCTTTTTCCCTATCACTAATGCCCACCTTATCAAATTCATGAGTTGATTGTAGAAATGTATTTAATTTGCTGGTTACTGTGGTAGCCTATGCTCACACTATCCCACAGCTGGTCCACTGTATACCAGAGGCCCAGGGTTCCTTTTATAATGTGATACCCTGTGCATATACACCCTTGCCACACAAACACAAGATAGACATGTTGCACTACACACTCTGCCAGCAGTATGTACACTGTAATAATTACCTGTAACATAGAGACTAGATCTATGTCTTGTTTTATACATGTCAGATATAGAAGTGACAACCACAACATAGCCTATGCCTCTGATGTGCAGTAAATTTGCCAACAATTTTGTGTGTGTGTGGCTTCTTGCTGTTGTGCAGTGAGCTTCCACCTGTTCTCCATGGCAGGTGGTCTCAAGTAAGTTTTGATGTGCATACACAAATGTCACTGTGATTTGCAGTGCTTACTTCTATACACATCTGTGATGCTGATATGACAGTAGAAATAATCCTAATCCATGTGTCATTCCACTATCTGCAGTCTGCAGTACCCTATAGTTGTACACTTTTTGTGACACTAGTCTTAGTATTTCCCTATCTGCTGAGCAGGGCTCTGCGCATTTATGCTTGTATGGTGCTAGTTCATGGAATGTAAAGATGTGCTTGTCAAGTTATACTTTATGTCAGTGTAATTGTGTAGTGTAGTCCTTGTTCAACACTGTATAGCATTCTCTTGTACAAGACCATAGCTACAGTATCTGGAGCCCAGTTCAATTCCCCAAACTAACACTCCCCTCTAAATCAAAGTTGAGGAAAATAAATCTCTTTTGCTCTGAAACTGTAGTGAATAGCTTGCTATTAATGTAACAGGTAGTCTGCTACTGTTAAATTGCCACACACACTGAGCATTACAGCACTTCAGCCATGAACACAAATGCAGTATCAGCATTCATTTCTGAATAATGGGGCTGCACTCTTGCACCATCAGCACTTGTTGATCTTACCTCCTAACATCTTGTAATTGGAGAAGCTAACCCTTTGCCCTGTCTTTGCTATGCCTCTGCTCATATATATGTGATGTCACTTAATATTTCATGTTATATATGATAGGCATATATGGGGATCACTAATGTCACTTTGCAAAGTTGTGCCTTCATATATCACTATACATTTGGTATGGCTGATCCCTTGTAGTATTACATGAGACAAGGCTGCTGTGTCATATTTTTCTCACAGCATTCAGTCATTTCAGAGCAGACATAACACGGTTGGACCTGTGTATGTTACTATTGTATACGTGTGTTCCACTGTGTTATCTGACTGTAAACATGGATTACAATGACTTTTTTACAAGTTCACAGCCATATCCTTAACACTGAAGTGTTATACACCACCTGTGGTGTCATTCAACATATTAAGTTTTACAGGTCTGATTTGTAGGCCAGAATGATGTTATAGTGCTCTACCATACCACTGTAGGTTCCCATGATGCATTGCACAATAACAGCTATGTTCATTATTCAGAGTACATCTGCTCCATGGTTTAAAATTGCATTATGTATTGCTGTTTGGTACAACAAACTGTGTTGTTTCTGTCACCTTTGTGTGGTCATAATGATGATTTTGGTTTTGCCATTACTTTAATCTGACCAGTAGAACATATAACCTGAATTATAGTTGCAGTCCTTTATCTATAGTACAATTCTTATGGAGCTGGCGTATGTGTTGGTTATCCCCTTGATACATAAGAATTTCTCATTAGATAACAAGTGCCTTACAGTGTCTGTATGCTGTCATAGGTTATCTGCAGAATCACCATAATCTGTGTTGTGTGGTGACAGTGCATCAGAGTATGTCTGTTGCTGTAATGTATGCATGCCTTTTTTGTTCCACTGCTTGGTGGATATTGTTGCAGGTACAGCTTATTGATGTGTCATTGTACTTGTTGCAGTGATCGATACTGCTACACAAGTCTAATGGGGGTTATCACACTGAAGCATAAACTGCTACATCATGTGTACCTAGAGGCTTCCCAGAGGGCTAGGCCTCTAATGGGTAAAGGAGGAGGGTAATGCACATCTCATCCAGAGTGTTATGAGGAACGATTGATACCCATTGGCCAAGGTGAAAGAAGGAAGGAGTACTGTCTGCTTACAATGGATATTAGGTATGATGGTGTAGAGCAAATGATGTGTAAGTGTACTATGCAGAAATTATTTTTATATTAATTAATTATTGGTCAACTCAATTGTTATAATGTATCCATTACTATTATTTCATATGCAGATTACATGCGATGCCTTGAAGCACACAGCTGCATATTTCAGCTTAGCATTTAGTACCTGCTAAAATGATTTGGCATTACAGCCATGGTGTACATTTTTAGTGTAAAATCAAATAAAACACAGGATTCATAGGTTCATAGGTTCATAGGTAGGTATTAGGCTATCGGCCCTGGGGCCTATACAAGATTCGGTCATGAATTTGGTAAACATCAATATAAATTTAGTAATAAAGCAAAAAAGTAATCAAAACCACAAAACAGGTTAACTTTTAAAACTTAAATCTAGAGTAAAGAAGATGCTTGTTGATAAAACTTTAATTCAAGACACAAACATGTCTTCCCCTGAATATAGCCTTACAGCAAGGTGAACAGCATACTAAACAATGCCTCTGTACAGGAATGTTGCTATTACTATGTCTGTTATGTCTTGTGCTTGCATTGCAATACTAATGTGCACTCTTAGAATATGTTTGTAAATGTTACAGTATAGATTACCATATTCTACATTATGCACTCCATATATTAATTGACACACACACAGTGCAATTATAAATTAATGGTCTGCAGTGCTAGACAACATATCTTCATAACAGTGCTGTCCTTTGTATCTCATGTATGACATGCCATGTTGGCCACGTTGGTGTGTGCATGGGGTGACATGCCCTCTGATGCCCTCCATATATTCTTACTTCAAGGTGAACAAGATGACAGACAATGCCCCTGTACAGGAATGTAGCTATTATTATGTTGCTCACCATGACGTAGGGCAGACAACTTAACAGACAATGTCTTTTGTACAGAAATTTAGCCAGTATTATGTTTGCTGTGTCACAGGCCAAAAACTACAAATGTGCTTGCACTGTATTGCTGATGAGAAATCTTAGCAAATGCCTTATAAAGGTTACAGTATAGATTACCCTTTTCTACATTATGCACTCCACATCACCATTGCTAAAACTCTGCTTGTGGGTCATGACAGACAACATTCCCACATCATCCAGGCAAATCAGGTTTGATTAGAAGCTCAGGTATCTCAGGCACTTTCAGAGAGGGATGGATGTGCCTATCTGGGCAGGGCATTCATCTAGGCAGTTCCTGAGGGGAAGAATGGTTCATAGAGTGGAGTACCCTTAGATAGAGGTAGATGAAGGAGGGGGAGAATGTGAGGGTAGATCATAACAGGAAAAAAAAAATACCACATAGAAGCAGTCATTTGTTTTACCCACCCAATATGCCCTTAACATCCACACTGGCCCTAGCTCAGAATCAGAGAAAGTTCAGGGGTGGAAGAAGGAGCTGGTATAGCCAGTGATGGACTGGAGCACTCAGATGACTGGAAAGTATAAATCAATGGAAAACGTAATCTCAAATCACAATTATCTGTGCATTAATCATGCATACTTTATGTTCAGTATTTTCCTGGACAAACAGATATAATTTCTGACTGGTGCACCATACTACAATATTGCTATTGGTCACACAAACGTGTTAACAACGTCAACATTCATAGTACATATGCACATGTGTATTCCCACTGCTACAGGATAGACCCATATGCACCCACTGTACATTCCTTAATTATGATTTTCATTGCTATGAATGTGTGATATGCCATTTTTCATAACAATGTTTGGGAAAGAAGAAATGAGAGGTGAACCCACCTATGGAGAGATGATGACCACAATGATCTGTGCCACCAAAGATTGTCAAGCATGACATGGAGGAGCAAGAGACAGGAACACCACAGGCATCAACTGCAAACCAGGACATTGTCCCTGTTTGCCCAGTGAATGTTCCCTTGGCCATCAATGACATGTTCTAGGAGTAGATGCTGCAGGTATGATGTGTGTGATCTTACTCAATGACATTTAATGTGTATGTCCTCCTCTGACTTCCTCTGTCTTCGTATTTTGCATTTTAGGCTTTTTTTTGCATTCATGCCTATGTGGATATCTTGTCCCTGTAAATATATGTTGCTGATCCATGCCCATTCCTTTCATTTTTGGACCAATGGACACACCTTCACTGCCACAAATGCACACAGATGTACATTATTCATGGATGACGTACACCCACTATTCCCCTTCACTCCACATGACACTGTTATGGGTACATTGCTCTTCACTCGGTCAGTGTCTTTTGGTCCATCTGGATTCCATTTGCATTCAGTGTACTGACTGTGTATGCATATCCATATTATATGCAGTGTTGCGTATTGCCTGTTTCTACAAATGTGTGCTGAATGGCTTGACAACAAAATGTCTTCATGTTAAGATCTACATTGTTGATGTGTGTCACATGTTGGAAACTGTTTTACAGATATGTATAGTAACTGTCACCTGCCTCAGTGATAAGTCTGTATGTCACTGTAGCTCACATAGTGTTACATGACCAGTGCATGTGTATTCAGTGTGATACTCGCAGTAGTATACCATTACATGCATGTCCTCATGAGCATATCATTACATTGTCTATGGCTAAAAATATTGCTGATTCACCCTAGACTATGAATAGTATGTTGCTTTTGTTCAACAAGTAGGTTTCCTTGGTTTCTGTCATGTTGTGGTCATACTCTTGCTCTGGATGTACTGTGGGACACCATATTCCCTCTATGAACTTATGATGTCTTCATGTGGATGCTGTTACTTTTCATCCATGTGTGTTAACCATTGGGTTATGGCATATTTGCCAATGGACCACTGTTATTCACTTATGCCTTGGACTGTGTGTAACATGTTGCCTTCCCTACTGTATGCAAAGACATCAAACAAGTGACTATTTGTTGCTCTCACAGTTCTTTCAGTGCCTTTCCATTGCCATAAATTTAGCTCTCCTGCATTTGCAGGCAGAGTATATGCTAAGTTTTGCTATGCATACTCGATTCACACTACCTGGCCTTTACCTGGTACTATGTACTTTAGTACACAGTGTGTGTGTCTGTGTTTGTGAGTGTGTGTGTGTGTGTGTGTGTGTGTGTGTGTGTGTGTGTGTGTGTGTGTGTGTGTGTGTGTGTGTGTGTGTGCTGTTTAGACATTGGTGCTGATGTTGTGCAGCACTGCAAACCTGTACTGTCATAGATTGGGTTCACATTTTCAATTGTCTTCATGCTGTCTGTATTGTTTGCCCAGTGCCATTGTTTCTGATAAATGCACGAGTACACTTTACCAGGCATTTTGGTTTCAATTCATATATCTGTCCCTGTTATGCACAAAGTGTGGTCTCATACACAGCACCTGCTGATATGCTCTGTGTTACCTGCTGTGTGCTTCTTTACCACATGGCTATTGCCCCTCTTTATCATCTTCCACAACACTGCAGGTGTGGAACTCTCAACAATGCAGTTGCACATATGCATGGGAGGTGTTTCCTGTGGGTGGCTATGTAGACAGTAATTGACAAAATCACAGATTCCTTTATGCCATATCCTGACATGCAGCTCATATAAGTGATTGTGTTAGTATTGCATGCATTATTTATTTTTGCTACAATGTTACACAGCCTGAATATCTGACATCTTTACAGTCTCCCCTGTGTACACCTGCCCTCCAGTTTACATTAGCCATATTAACACTAATGATCACATGTATACTGGTAACAGGTGGACACTGGCCTGCCAGTGTTATACCACAGTGTTCTTTGTTGTTATTCTCTGGTATTTGTATATCTCTGACTTACATGTGCATTGTGCATCTGCACATTAACATTGCAGCCATTTTGCTTTTGCAGATGTGCAGCACTGTGTTGTATAATCACCTTTGATCGCTGTTGGTTATACTATATGCTGCCATGTTAGGAATGCATCACTGACACATCTTTCTGCACTGTTCCTTCTATTCACAGCTCACGTATGTGACTAAGCTGTCAGATGTTTGACATGTAGGAAGTTCAGTTTCTCCTTTGCTGTGCATAGATAACCTATATGTTTACCATGGCCTTTAGGTCAGTTTCCAGTGTCTGTTTTTCAGCACCATGTATCCACAGCCCCCTGTAGTGGTAATGGTCTCAGTTCTTGGGCACATTGCAGATGATTTGTTGTTACCATTGGTGCATTTATTAGTAGTTATATCAGATATACTGTCATGTACATGTGTATACCCACCCTTTTTGCGCACTGTCTTTTTCCTTCCTCTCCCAACTGATGTGTTGTCTACATGTGTGTGCACTTGTCTGGACCAATTTCAGTGTGTTGTACCTCTCTGCCCTTGTCCTGTCATGTGCCTACTGCATTGTATATTCCTATCTTTCTTGCTTATCTCCTCCCATACTCCTACAGATAAATTATCCCTATTATCTCCAAAAAATGGGCCTATGCCAACAAAAAAAAATATCCATGATTCCCTGATCATCCCTATCAGCATCCTTTCCTTGCTTTCGTTTGAGTTATCCTGCATAGCTATCCCCTCTTCTGTTTTCCTATCCACCCATTTATAGAAGTGTGTGCATTGCATGTGCCCCACACACGTCACACTTCCCAAACATTTTTAGGTGTGCCCCTCACACAGGTCCCTCTCTCCAAGTATTTTTAGATCACTGTTGTAAGCTATATTATGCTGATGATGTTGATTTCCATGCCCCATTACCAGATATATTTTGTGGATGTCTTGCGCTCTTTAGCAAAATCTACAAAGTAGGAGTTTTATGCATCAGCATATATATGCATTTCTGCATACTGTTACAGTCACAGATGTGTTTATCTTATTAACATGAGTATTTTGCATGTCCATTTGTTATTCATATCAGATTTATTACTTGTGACAGTAACAATTTTTAATATGATCATTATCTGATATGTTGCTTAATAATTACATGCTTGTTGCCTACTTAATTTTAACTTCAATCCCTTTAATATGCATTAATTTCCTTCCTTCCTGTGCCTAAAGTTGTGATTATGGGGAGGTTTACTCCATTATTAAGACTCTTTCACCATATCTTCACTTCCTTGGCAGACTGTATTTGTTGACATGCTAATTATGTTGCCTGGCAAAGCATAAACCTAATAAATCTGCTGGAAAAAGTCTGTACTCCTTCTTAGTTGCTAAAGCATGGAACAACCTTCCTATTAATATTAAATTACCCCTAACATTCCACCTTTCAATCAGGAGCTAAAAGAATTTCTAAGTAAAGCATGGATATGCTCCGACTCTAAACCAGGCTAAGAAAATTGCAGTTCTATTCTTCCCTCACTTCTCTTCCTAATTCCCCCTTTCTACTTTTTCTTTCTCATCTATGATTTCATTAGATGAAATCACTGTACATATTTCCACCTCCTTTTCTCATTTTTCCTGACAGTTTTTTTCACTGACCTTCTGTACATTATTTCCTTTTCACCCCAGTCATCCTTAGTACTCCATTTTTTTCTCTATAATACAAACCTCATAATTACTGTCTTCCTCTGAACTTTTTAGAAACTTACATTTCACAAGCCTTTTACCAATCTTTTTCAAAATAAATTTATAAATACTGATCCCTCTACACACTTGTCCTTTACCCCAGTCTGCTAAATCATAATAATGCTAGCCTCACTCTTTTCTGTACCACGCTTTCCTTTAATTCTAATACAAACTGTATGCTATCAACCATACTGGATCTAATCGTTACTTTTACCAATGTATTTTAAATGTATTTTGATTGTTTGTTCTGTTATCTTGAATGTAATCCCTGAATGTACCTTTGAACTTTTATCCCTGGGTCTCTACTGCAAATGGGTAGTTTAGACCCAGTCGGACTTTTTCTGTAAACATGTCAATAAATAATAAATAAATAAATCTCGGCAGAATGTGTTTGAAGATTTTGCCCACATCCGCAGTGCTTCTTGCTACTCTTATTAGCTTGATCTTTATTTTGATAGAAGATATTCCATCAGACTGATGAAACAATAATATCCTTTTGAAGTTTTCTTGCAGTAAGATGAAAAAAAAGGTAGATGGGATACACTTTTCTTTCAGCACAACAAATGAAGCAGTAATTCTAATAAAAGCATGCTGCACTTCCATTCGACTATGTATTTTGCTGAGCTAGATCAGGCAACCAAATTATTCTGGATTTATCATATAAGGGTTACAGAGCACCAGCAGCATTAACATTCAACATTCTAAAATGAAAAACGTTCAGCAGGAACCTAATATTTACATGCTCTTGGGTTCAGAAGAAAAGAAAGCTGATGGCTCGGCACACCCTCTGTAAATAATTGTGGAATGAAAATATGACCGACATTTTAATAGGCACAGATACAGTCACAGATCTGAGAGCACTCTGAAGAAATCGCAAGGAAGTAATTGTTAAAATATCCTTGAAGAATAATTTAGGAGTCAGTGATTTAATACTACATGCTCAAGTGCCATAAAAATGCAACATTGCACCATTTTACAAATGATTTGTTTCCATCCTGAAAGAAAAACTGCTTGTACTTAAAGAGGTAGCCTCAGCAGGGTGTGTAATTAGCTTACCTTTAGTCAAATTTTTCTGTATGTGCTTGCGTGTGTGTGTGTGTGTGTGTGTGTGTGTGTGTGTGTGTGTGTGTGTATACATTATACAGACACACACACACACACACACACACACACACACACACATGCATCCACACCTACTCTTGAATGGAGAGAGAGTGTGTGTGTGTGCGTGTGTGTGTGTGTGTGTGTGTGTGTGTGTGTGTGTGTGTGTGTGTGTGTGTGTGTGTGTGAGAGAGAGACAGCGAGTGAGATGGGTCTCTCTGCTCCAGTCACAAAGTACTAAGAACAGATACTTAAGCATGGTCTTGCACTGTAGATGCTGGTTTCTTTGGCAGAAAATGGAAACACTGGAGAGACACCAAGGCTGGAGCCTGTAGGAGTAAATCAAAGTATCAAAGACTTTGGCTATTATAAGAGGTTAAACAGCATAAAATGAAGTCTGAGCAAAGAGCATGTATGATGCCATGTGCAGGGTTGTTGACAGCATGCTCTGTGTGCTCAGGGAAGTCTATTTTTTCACAGATGCCCAATGAATACCTGATAATGCTGGTTAGATTCAAATCTGTACACCTGAAAACAGCCTTTTTATAGCTGTACAAACAGAAACAGCTGAGAGTATATATATATATATATATATATATATATATATATATATATATATATATATTGTGGCGCATAGCTGGACAGATGTATGCATGCTTTAAGTATAAGCTGGGGTGGGGGAATGATGTGAGGCTATGTATATAAAATGAAACATTCTGGAGCATTGCTAGAAATACACATACCAAACAATATATTCCAGCTGCACTTGCATTGCCAGGTCTGTTGTTGAAATACTAATCACGTGCACTGCTGATTTCATAGAAACAGCATGCTGTCAACTGTTGGCGCCGCATCCCGACTAAATTAACATTACTGCATTTACTGCCCAATGATTCATGTTACCAACTAAAAAGCTCAAGGTGTTGTACAAATGTGCAGCTAGCTGAGGTTTTTGTTTCCTGACAATTACAGCAGCAAGGTTTTAATTTAGCCGACATAGTCTTCTTCTTCTTCAGGGCAGTTATATAACATGATGACTTTGATTAGTTATTACTTTTATATCCCAGCTACATGGGATTTGCACAATACTGGTAAATGCTAAAAATGCTAGAAGTTAGACAGAAATACTAAAATTGCTCACTTTAGTATTTAGTGCTGAAGAATAGGACAGACTGTTTGCATGGAGAGGTAAGGCAGGTATTGTATTGGTATTACTGATACACAAGAGACTGTAAATTGGGGGGGGGGCAGAGCCTAGATGGCCAGATAAACACAGCACTTTTTCTGAGCTCTGTAACATTACTATAATAGACAGGAATTAAATATATATATATATATATATATATATATATATATATATATACTTAAATTTTATAAAATTTAGTTACTATAGTCTAAACTTTAACTTTGCAAACTCTGAAGTTTTTATTACAAACAATTCCTGTCAAATTATTTGAAACTAAATTGAAGGAAAATGAACAGCTCCAAGTCTTCACAATCTTATGCTGCACTGAGGAAAGAACTACAGCTGTTGTCTTCCACTCTACAGTCACTATCACTGAAGATAAATGACTTCCAACAAAAGATGAAAAATTTAAGTGAGAATAGTTCTAAACTAACTGAAGTTTTCAGAGACCTTTTTCAACAACATCAAAATAAAATAATGGACATGGAGACAGCCATAACCGACATAGATGGAAGATTAAAGGAGGAAGAACTGCACACAGATTTTCTTCTCAAACAAAACACATGGTTAATGAATAAAATTGATGATCTTGAAAACCATTAGAGATGATGCAATATTTGAAATTTCGGAGTACCAGAGAAAACAGAAGTTGAGAACATGATTTTATTTTTGAATAAGGATTCCCAAAATTTTAGACTTCCAAAAAGGGCTCTCATTTGGTATAGAAAGAGCTTATAGGGCAACTGTTAAGCCAGTGCCCACATGCCCCACAGCAACACTGACATCTATTGTTGTAAAATTTTTCTCTTATCTTGATAAGGAAATAGTGTTAAAAAGAGCTTGGAGAAAAGCCCAATTAAAATTTAACCAACACCTCATCAGATATGACAATGACTACTCTGCGAGAATGTTGGCCACTGGTTAAACATCTGAAACAAAATAACATCAGAGCCCAAATATTATCTGGTACTAGAATCTTTACCAACCTGGATGAAGCTATCTCTTTTATAACAAACAGTAACCTAATGACTATCCCAGAGGATATGGACTTTTCCCTGTCTTCTTTAAAGAGAATATCCAAGAAAAATACATGGAATGATGTTAAAAGGAAGAAACAAAAAACTGAGACTTCAGCTGCCACAACAAATTCATCTCTCAAAAAATCAACTGGTAAATAATCAAATCTTGTTCTTTTTTTAGTGATTAATGTCTATTAATTCATGCTTACTGCATCAATATGGCAATTAATGCTGTTTAAATATCATTTAACACACAGAGCACATAGTTAACTTACAGCAATAATATTAAGGAATTGCTTAAAAAAAGTTTAATCTCATTGCATATTGAGATAACTTATAGCCAAAACGAAAGCAAAAACAAACTGAATTTATTTCTAAATAAGGCACTGTTAGTAAATCTAATATGTGCAGCTGTTTTTTTAAGTGGGTTAGGGGGAGGGCTCCATGTTGCATAGATATATAAATCTTTACTAAAATACTAATGCAGCTTGTTTAGCCAACTTCTTCTTCTTTTGGCTGGTCCCGTTAGGGGTCGCCACAGCAGATCAACTGTTTCCATTTCTTCCTGTCCTCTGCATCTTGCTCTGTCACACCAACCACCTGCATGTCCTCTCTCACCACATCCATAAAGCTTATCTTAGGCCTTCCTCTTTTCTTGTTATCCGGTAGCTTCATCGTTAGCATCTTTTTCCCAATATACTCTGCATCCCTCCTCAGCACATGTCCAAACCAACATAATCTTACCTCTCTGGCTTTGTCTCCAAACCTTCCAACCTGGGCTGACCCTGTAATATACTTATTCCTAATCCTATCCATCCTCGTCATACCCAGTGCAAATCTTAACATCTTCAACTCTGCCACGTCAAGCTCTGACTCCTGCCTTTTTGTCAATGCCACTGTCTCCAACCCATGTAACATAGCTGGTTGCACTACCCTCTTGTAGACCTTCCCTTTCACTCTTACTGGTACTCGTCTGTCACAAATCACTCCTGACACTCTTCTCCACCCACTCCATCCTGCCTGTACTCTCTTCTTCACCTCTCTTCTACACTCACCATTACTCTGAACTGTTGATCCCAAATACTTAAACTCATTCACCTTCACCACCTCTACTCCCTGCATCCTCACCATTCCTCTACCCTCCCTCTCATTCACACACATATATTCTGTCTTAGTCCTGCTGACCTTCATTCCTCTTCTCTCTAGAGCATATCTCCACCTCTCCAGGGTCTCCTCCACCTGTTCCCTACTCTACTGCTTGTTTAGCCAACTACACAATATAAAGTGTCACAATGACTTAGTTACATTAGATAATCTGCGTTTTTTAAATTTATTTAACCTTAAATGCTCAATTTAATGTTTTATTAATGTTAGAGTATCTGTTAGACTCTATAAAACTGGAAGACATCCAGTAGTAAACATGATGCTATTTTTTAGCTTTATTTTTCCCTCTTTTACCTCAGTAAGCCATTTTTTTACTCAAAGAATGTTGTTTAAATTCAAGGTGAAGCTTTTTCTTAACTCAAGATGACCCTCGAGCCACTTTTAAACTGCCCTGTCTTCTCTAAGGCTTCTGGAAGCTGTTGGCTCATTCTGCTATGTTGCACCCTACAGGAAGTGTAGGAAACAGTATTGGAGATGCACCCTTAGCTTCAAACTTCCTAATTATAGCTGAAAACACTCAGACTGCTGCATTTAAGTAAGCTTGATTATTTTATTTATATAAAAAGTTACTATTTTTAAGCTGATGTTTAGAAATTGGAAAACAACAGTTTAATATGATTACTAATTTAAATTCAAGCTGACAGAAACAAGTATAAGCTTAAAGCTTAAATCAGTCCAGATTTAGAAACATAAATATACACATAATTTAAAGTCTCTAGTAGTGTTTCTTCATTATGTAATACTTGAAGACAGCAAACTGTGCAAGCTTTTGAGAACATTTTGTTATAACTGTACCCTCAAGCTTCAGTGCAAAGGAAGTTCTATTAGACTGAAGACAACTACAGAGTATTTGTACAGCCGAACTTGGTTAACAGCTTTTTCATATTGCTGCATAAGACTAGAGGGTTTATATGGGTGTTATCTAATAACATTTTTGACAGAGAGGCGTTATAGCTCTGCTAATTGTAGACATTAAGGCAGGTACATGCAAAAAAAAGGTGCTGTAGCTCTGCTAATTGTAGACAAAAAAAAAAAATTAAAAATCACATGGTTCATTACTATGGGGACAAAAACATATGTGAGATGATCCATGATGCCACTGTCAAACAGTACTTCTCAGAATCGTTTACTGAAAGCTCTTAGGGTGAATAAGCACACAGTTAAATGTGATTATGATACTGTAGATAGCTGTACTAAGATAGTGGCCTCAGGCCCAGTCCAGTAAGCAGATTTTGGCTATATAGAAGCTTTTATAACTGTAAGGATCTTGAGCAAGAAAAGCTTCTAAGAATTAGCTGTCTTTTATTAGGTGAATAAAAGGTGTAAACAACTAGATTTAACATGGATTAAAATACATGAGTTGACCTTTAAAGTCTCTGGTGGTAAACTTAAAAACTGCAAGCATTGTTACATCAATACAACCTAGTTAATGATACAATTCCTTTCCTTAATGAGCATATAACTTGCTTCTCTATTACAAAGTTTGTTGGAATTTCTCTATTATATGTAAAGTATCTAAAGTGGCTACACTCCAAGTGAGATTGTTTAGAAAACAAGAGCAAGTTAAGAAGACCTTGCAGAAGTAAAAGAAATAATGAACAGATGCAAGATGAATGGTTAGACTATAACACATAATAAATTATCAGCATCTAAACAGAAGATTAAATAGAGCGTGATGTAAAGACATTTGTTTTAATAATACAGGAAATGTAATAATCATCACTAACCTTTGCTTAACAATGCTTAGTAGCTATATTATACTGTGTTATTACCATTATAAGAATAGCCCATATGAAGTTTTATTTTTGCAGTGTTGGTAAACAGTCAGCATTAAGCATTTTAATGTAGTCACTTCACTTTCCCTTTATTGATTTGGCCATTCATTACTTCTTGTTACAAATACTATAGATAATTTATTCAGACTTTTAATTCTATAAAAATAAATGCAGTCCAACATTATCTATTCATCTTAACAAAATGTACTTTAATATATTTCACTGAGGTAACTGTGAAGCCCCTTAATGTTAACCTAAGGGAAGTCTTTGGGAGTTTTTACTCTTACATCCAGCTTGATTAGGGCAATATAGATGAACAAAAGAAAAGATTAGTTAATAAATAACTATGCTCAAGCAATCATTTATGCATTTTTATATATGTATTACACTGTCCCAAAGAGTTTTACACAAGTTGTTGGTTAATTAACATGTTTTTAAATACAAAATTAGAGAATTTCAGTTGGACTGGCATGTACTCTAACTAGATATAAATGTCTGAGCCAGGCTATAGGCTCCTTTGATGTTCATTACTGTTGATCACAATACTTTCTAATATATGTGCACCAGTCTTTTGAAATGTATATATATATATATATATATATATATATATATATATATATATATATATATATTATAAAAGGGGCACCCAACTTCCTTTTACCTGTTTTATTTTGGATAATGTAATTAAAATAAGAAAAAAACAATGTCTGCCAGGTAAAGCACCCTCAGTACAAATCACTGCTTATAAAAATCACACAACTGAGAAGTGCACCATATGCTGTGTCACCAAAAATACTCCAAATACTCCAAATGATCCAAAGGTTTAATATGGTGAAAACAAACAGACAAACAAGCTGCAGGTAGTAAGCACTTTCACGTTAAAAATAACGTTTCATCAGACTTCAAAAGGAAACCTGACAAAATGCTCTTTAAATACATTAAATGGCTTCACAGCTTAATTAAATCAACAAATCATATAATTAAAAATCAACAGCTAAATAGATAACGCTGTAGAGACTTGGAAACAGAAGCCAGGAACTTCACTTTTACAAAACTTCATGAATCTGAAATGCAGCACAACAAAAATAATAAGTATCCATAAAAAACAATAAAAACGTATATAAAAATATACAAGTGTAAACATATACACTCAATGTTAATATATACATAATAAAAATCAAAGCATGTAAACCAAAACCAAAATCAAAACCATGCAGTGAGGCCCTTTTGTAGGATGTCCACATCATTAGGAGTTTTGATTATGGCTTCTAGTTTGTAGTCATCTGCGAACTTTGTTAGCCAAAGACCTTCTGTGTTAGCCTGTACTTCAGAGAAGTAGATACCAAATAAGAGAGGACCTAGGATTGAACTCTGTGGTACTCCACTTTTCACTGGTCTGAAGTTGGATTTAGAGTCTGCTACTTTCACAGTGTGGGTTCTGTCAGTGAGCCAGATGGCAACCCATCTTGTGACATAGGGATTTATTCCTAGTTTAGTGAGTTTATCTAAAATTCCAGAGTGGGGAATGGTGTCGAAAGCCCTGATGAGATCTAGATAGGCTGTGTGAACCACCTTACCCTCATCTACGGCTTTGGTGATCACTTCAAATAAGTCTGTCAGGTTTAAGAGACATGATCTGCCTTTTACAAACCTGAACTGGGTAGGGTCCTGAGTTTGGAGATTACCAATGTCATTTTTTATAAGTTCCATGATGATACATTCCATAGCCTTGCAGACCAGGCTTGTAAGGCTAATGGGGCAGTAGTTCCTGGTGTCCATGGTGGCTCCCCCTTCATGGAGTGGGATAACCATTGCTGTGCACCATTCAGTGGGCACAAAGCCTGAGGTGAGGCTATGATTGAACATGGTACTTAGGTGGGGTGCCAGTTCATTCTGTAGTTCATGTGGAACGCAGTCTGGGATGTTGTCAGGTCCCATGGATGCTGTGTTCTTGGCTTTGAAGTGTGTGTTTTTTACCTGTGCAGCCAAGATTACAGGAACTTTGATTTCTTCCGGTATAGAGATGGCCCCTTTAGGGGATGCAAGGGGGGTAAAGCTAGCACTGAACCTATCTGTCAGGATGTTGGCAATATCAGTTGGTTCTGTATATTTAGTGCCATTGTGCTGTAACTCAGAGCAGATCTAAGTGTTGCCATTGAGATTCTTGACATAGCTATAGAATGCTTTGTGGTTGTCTTTAGAATCAGTGGCGATTTTGTTTTCGTAACTAGCTTTAGAGGATTTTATGACAGATCTCAGCTTCTTACTGAGGCTGACCACGGAGTTTCTCCAATCATGGGATTTTACTCTTTTTTTGCAATAGTTTCTTTCTTCTGTGGTAGAGTTTGTTTATGGCAGGGCACCGCCAGATTGGCTTCCCTTTTTTTGGAGGATAGCATCATTGTTCAGTTAGGGCTCCATGCATGCATCCATGCACTCGTGTAAGGGCTTATAAAGTGCAATTGTATAGGATTCGGCAGTCATACCTTTATTGTCCATCAGCATGGGTGTCGTGAAGTTTGCCACTTCTGTCTTAAGAAGTGTGAAGTTGGCTTTGGAGAAATTTTTTACGGTGGTTTCCCTAATGGGGGTGGGGGTGGGGATGGGATGTGGATGTCTAGGGTGATTTACTTGTGGTCAGATCTGACCAACGAGGAATTGACCTCTGGTGTGGAACACTGGTTGCCCATGTTGGTAATGACCAGGTCTAGGATATTGCTGCCCCTGGTGGGGGTGTGGATAAGTTGATCCAAGGCGGTGGAATTTATGAATTCTAGAAAACGTTGAGCACAAGAGTTGGTACATGAGTTTTCCCAGTTAATGGTGGGGTAGTTGAAATCACCCATTATTAGGGTGTTAGGTTGTACCCTAAAATCTTCCAGTGTTTCAAGAAATGAGGAGTCGGAATCCTGGGGCATGGAGGGGGATCTGTAGCAAGCTACAATTTGGATTGCGGCCTTGCCCAGAGTTAGTTGCACTTGGATAATCTCGGATGCATTATGCTGAGCAACTAGCCTGGAGGTGTGGGTATCCTTAATGAATATGGACACACCTCCACCTTTAGTGCTTTGGTCCAGGTTAGGTGGCCGAAAGGTGTAGTATGAATTATAGCCTGGTAATGCAGGGATGCTCTCTGTAGCCTTGAACCAGGTCTTTGTCACCGTGATGTCAATGTTCTCCATTTTAAGGAGTGTCTCGAGTGAGTGCATTTTGAGGTTTAGACTTTTAGTATTAAGTAGCATTACCCTCAGATTTTGCTTGCTTGTACCTGTTATGGTGGTGAAGTTGTCATTTGAATCTTGCCTAAAAAAGGCACTATAGGAGTGGCAAGAGCCTTAGCCAGTATCCGGAATCTCAAGGGCAACAGGTGCAGGCCATCTCTGGCAAAGCATTGTGGTTTGTCGATCATGTCATCCCAGGCAGACAGATACCCTTAGAATGACACCAGATGCTTAGCCAATTGTTGAAGTCAGTCATTTTGTCCTTGTACTGTGATATCATTCTGGGTGATGGCAGGATGCTGCTCAGGGCTAGGGTCATACCCGCCTGGGCTACATAATCCGAGAGCTCCTTCATGTCCCTTTTCATGTAGTCCAGGGAGGTACATCTCAGGTCTTTCACACCAACATGGACAATGACAGAGTCATATTTGTACTTGTTGTGGAGTGACCTGAGTGCATGCATTATGTGTCAGATCCTGGCACCTGACAGGCAGCTGACAGTAACCTTCTCCTTGTTTAGCCTGGTGAGTGGAACATCAGTGTGCCTGACTATAGAGTCAACTATGGCTAGAGTGTTGGGTGCATTGTCATGCCTTATGGGCTGTGGTTGAGTGGCACACTGAGTTTGTGGGCTGTGTGTCATTTGGGTTGTGTTGGGGTGTGGAGGTTGCTTGTGTTTCTGCTTTGGAGGTTCCTGTTGTTTGGGTAGATTTTTTTTGAGAGCCTCCACAAATGTAGGTGTGTGTTTTGTGTTTCTATGTGTGTGTTTTGGGGGTGTAGGTTTTGAGGAATTATGTGATAAGTATGGTGTGGTGCAAGAGTTTACCTTCTCCTCTTGACCGTCTAGTCCAGCCTTGGGTAAAGAGATCTTTGCTTCCAGTTTGGCTATATAAGTGCATCTCTCACAGGCTGTAGGGTGGTAGGAGGAGAGGGTTGTCTGTGTACATGAGACAATTGCTGCATTGCCCCAAGATGCCCAGATTCATCAGGTAGACAGGAGAAAACACCGGGAGCTGACCCTTAGACATGCCTGGATAGGTGCTTATTTATTAAGTACTAACAACTGTTTTCCTCTAGTCAAGTGAGGAAAGTTGAGTGCTGTAGTAATTTGTAGCCTATTTAGTGCTTACAATGAGTTCTGAACAAGTGCTGAGCTCAAAGAAACAGATTTGAGTGCTGAAAGTAGAAAACTGGCTAGTTCTAAGAAACAAAATCAAGCTAGAAGGCTTCCCTCCAACACAGAAAGGCTTGGGGGCGCAGAAGCTCACAAACAGACCTTCTTCAGACAAAAAACATGAAAGAAAAAACGTTCTTGGTTTAAATAAACCACCAACAGTGACATCATCAGATCAAGAATTCATAATTAAAGAAACACTGCACATAACTAAAACATAATATGTATGTATATATATATATATATATATATATATATATATATATATATATATATATATATATATATAAAACATATATATGTATATATTTTTATGTTTATATAAATAAACACCCTCTCTAAAACATATAAAAATACATTTAACTACAGTATGAAAATCTTAAGCCTGTTTCCAAGACAAGGTAAAAAAGTGAGTTCTTAACAAGTTAACATCTTTCCAAAGATTTTAATCTTAATAAACATTTTAAGGAACATGACTCATTTAAACCTGGGTACATATAAGCATTGGTTAGGACTTTTTTGCCTTGTCACCTTTTACCTGACCACCTACTGAGACTATTAGCAAAGTTCTCTCAGGACGGGATGATGGGGCAAAGGGGCTGCTGCAAGATGTTAGGGGGGCATTGTTGGCATGGTCAAAGGTGTGCTAATTGGTCCCTGAAAGCAGTATCAGTAAAGATTTAAACAGACAGAATTACTATTGTGGCTACATAAATGACATTTAGTCAGTGCTTGTGTTATGAAATGTAGCAAGGAACTAGCATAGTTCTTCATTGTAGTTTAGAAAAGGTGTGCTTGACATAGTTTAACAAAGAAATACTATTAGATATATAAATACAACTACTTGCTTAACCTAAAGACCTTTTTCGAAGCATAGTTGACTATAGCTAGGCATTATTCTAGTACTTTCCACAGTATTACCGAGGTACGTGACACACCAGACACCTATTATACATATGCACTATATCTCTTTATTTGACCTGAAGATTTTTTTTGTGCCTCAACTCTGAGAGGAAATTAATTTGTTTATTTATTTTTTGTGTAGCACCAATTGTCCCTGATGCAGCTCTACCTGGTATTATTAATTTTACGTGTATAGTAACATTTTTTAGCTCTTTTTGCCTCTGTTTCCTGCTGATGATCAGCCCCTTTTGACCACTTCACTGATTTGATTGAGTGAGAGTCAACCAAGAGGAAGCTATCATTTAGGTAGCCATCGGGGATGGTTTGAGAGTTTTTCTTTTTTCCCCCTGTCACTTGTGCATAGCCATTAACACCTTATGGGTGGCACATGCAAAGTGCTGATATCAGCAGATTTGCCCCAGATCTCCACAGGCTACTCTGTGCAGTTGCTACCCTGGTCTCTACTAGAGAAAGCAACCCACATGATACATTCCATCCATGCTTTCCCCCAAATGGGCGTGACCAGCCTCCTTGCCTGCATTGTTAAGTGCTCATGACCCATTAGTTGATAGATGCCATGGTCAGGGATTGATTCCTTTATGCCAGTGACACAGACATAAATGTGCATATCTGAATAAATTGGTGGTATGCGTGCTAGTGTTGGACTTTAAAAATACCTTGGAAAGAAAGATAAAAAAAAATAACTAAAAAGATGTGAACAGTTTTAATTTTTAGCTGTCTCACTCTAATGCTCGCACATTGTCACTTTTTAAGAAATCTGTTCATTCCACATTCTAACCCAGACTTATGAAATTGTGCCAAGATTAGAAGAAAAACAAGCATCCGTTGACCTTGCATAGCTAGAATGAAAGCAGTGTATTTTTCATGAAGGACTGATAGCATTTAAAGTAAGGTATCTTTTTCTTCTTCTTTGATTAGAGCATAGGAGATTTCCTGACTATGCAAATTCTTGTGTATTACTGCTGAAAAAATGCATAGCTGACAGAAAGGGATGTCAGTAAGTACATCCCTTAATCAATGCAGTCAAGCAAGACGTTTCAGGGTGCAACACTGGGTCATGAGGAATGGATTTACTGGGCACGTGTTATTGTATTGTGTGGATTTTGTTAACGTTCATCTTATGCCGAATATCCATTATAGTTACAGCAGTGCCAAACATTGAGGTATATCAAATGACAGCGTAGAGCATTTATAATTATACTGCATTGTTTTTTAAAAGATACTTTCAGGTTGCATGCGACTTGTAATGTTGAAAGGAGACAGTCTGTCTAATATTGCAAGAAATAGTTATTTTCTTTTCATTATAATTATAGTGGAATGCATGCCTGTTTGCTGTAATGTTTAAAATATGGAAGCAGTCAAAAATTAGCTCTGATGCAAATCAGCTGAAATTCTATCTTCCCCATCAAGAAAATTGCAGCAACTGTATATAAATATATATATATATATATATATATATATATATATATATATATATATATATATATACATATTGTGTGTGTGTGTGTGTGTGTGTGTGTGTGTGTGTGTGTGTGTGTGTGTGTGTGTATGTATGTGGTGTATGTGTGTTTGTGTGTTTATGTATACATGCATACATAGTATGTTTATGCATACATGCATACATAGTATGTTTATGTATACATGCATACATAGTATGTTTATGTATACATGCATACATAGTATGTTTATGTATACATGCATACATAGTATGTTTATGCATACATGCATACATAGTATGTTTATGTATACATGCATACATAGTATGTTTATGTATACATGCATACATAGTATGTTTATGCATACATGCATACATAGTATGTTTATGTATACATGCATACATAGTACGTATAAAGGGCTCTACTTCAAAAACTGGATGATTTCTCATTCTCTTACTATTTTTCACATTTCCTTGATCTTCTCCCTTTATGCTTCTTTTTACATTTAATCTTATATCTTCTCTTTTTAGCATTACCTGTATATTTTCCTTAAATTTTTGCAAGGAGTCCTCTGTAAAATAACAAATCCCATTCGCCTACTCCATATTTTTGGTACATTTCTTCAAAAGAGGTCCAGCCTCCAGCTTACTGTCCTTTCAGACGCTTCACTACACTAATGCCTCTCTTTTCCCACTCCACTATTTTCCTTTATGTTTCCTCTGACATCCCTTCCCAGAATATATCTAATCATCTTTCCATCCGTAAACCTTCTATATGTTTTATTCCAGGAAAGCTCTTCCACTGCCCTGACTATTCCATGTTTAATTTCTTGGTGCACATCTGCATACTTCTCTTTATATCCCCCTTCCCACCACGTTTGCTAGATTTATGTGTTATATCCTCTTCCTAGTAGTCTGTGGCTTCATGTCAGTGGTGTGCAGGTCCGTAATATTACTGATGGAAACAGCTTTTCACTTCTACTCAGCATGTAAATTGCATTTATTTCACCTGGAAGAGCTTTGTATGCTGTTGCAACTTATTTGTGGGACTTTGGTTTTAAAGCAAAGTGTATTCCCTCAAGACTGCGTCTACCTTTACTGATACTGCTCCAACTCCTGGAATTATGCCTGTGCTCTATTGTATAGCCAGTTTACACTAAAAGTATGTTCTAAGCTCATACCACAAAGTAGTCTTACTTTGTCTACTGTACAGGATATCTGCATACCACTGAGACCCCCCCATACTCACCTGCTTAGAAACCTTGTCTCTGTCTCTCTCTGCCATCTATAAGTTAGCCACTACCCTAGTGTCACCTCTCTCTTAGTTAGCTATACTCTGTTTTTCTGTTTGTGGTTTCCTTTTAACTGTTTTTATCTTACTGCAAATACCTGTGTATACCTTGCTATACCATCTCTTCCTTCTCTGTCTACACATCCCCACCTCTTCTACTTACCTGCTGACTCTCACTGTGTGCTTCTTACTCGTTCCCTCCTGGCCTGCTGATTGTTTGTTTCTTGTGGTGACTCTTCCTGGCCATTCCCGCTCCGTTCGTCCTTGCTACACTCAGGCTGACTTCGCTCCCCTCCTACCCCTCATATTATTTCCTTTATACCTAACCACGTAATCCCTTCCTCCCCTAACTCCACCCCTTCCTGTCTGCTATAACATTCTAAACACCTCACCCTCCCCTACTTATCACTTCATAGTTTAGTCTGCTGCAAATCCTCCTTCTTTCTATATATCCCCTACGCCCCCTACAGGTTGTTTCACTTAGATTTTACTTCAACTCTAACAGATCCAATAACTTACTTTTCCTAGTCCCTGACCCACTCCTCACTCCATCCCAATCCTGCTTCCCCACCTTAGGCCATGGCTTTAGCAAGCCTCTCCATTTTCCTCTTGCCTCCATTACTTCTCCCTCTCATTCTTACATCTTGTACTACTCCATTACTACCTGTCCATAGAGATCTCACTAATCCCCATACTAACTGCTTCACATCTCTACAGTTCTCTGTTACAATCTCCTCCTCTATCTTTTCCATGAACATCCCTCTGCCTAAAATCAAGCTTCCTACCCCTCACTCTCTAGCATCTAAAACCAAGACCAAGTATTTGACTTACAACCCATTTAATTTCAAACTTTACCAACTTCATGTAGCCCTGCTTCTATCAGGAGACATATATCCAAATCCTGGGCCCATCCATCACCCCACCATGCATAACTCTACCTGTCCCAACTTAATAAACCCATCCTCTCCAAACAAACATATTTCCTTTTACTCTATGAATGCCCATAGTATTCTAAACGAAGTTAGTGAAATCCATGCCTGGATAGCCTTCCACACCCCTGATGTCCTCACCTTAACAGAGACTTGGCTAAAACCCCAAACCTCTGATAAAGATATTCCCCCCCAGTTATAATATACTCCACATAGATCACCAAAGCAAAAAAGGGGGTGGCGTTGCCATCCTCTACTCCAACCACCTCACCATTACAAGTATTATGAAACCTATCCCATCCTTTTCTCCTGCTGAACTACTTACAGCTAACCTTAAAATAAATGACCACACTACTATCACAGTAGCAGCCATCTATATTCCTCCAGGAGACAAAATTCCTCTGCTTGAAAATATTCTTTCATACTTTTCTCAACACATCCCCGATGAAACTATCCTCCTTGAGGATGTCAACATTAACTGGTTAACTCTCAGTAATCCAAAACTCTAATACTCATATTAAATTATATGGCTTTATACAGCTAATCTCCCAACCTACCCATACAAACAACTCTCACACATCTAGTACTCTTATTGACTAGGTACTTGTATCTAATCCTTCCAAATATCATAACCCTAAAAACCTACCAAACACCCTGAGCGATCACTGCCCTATAAAAGTGCTTAGGTTCATTCCCCACTTCTCAAAACCTCCTAAATGTATCACTTGTCATAAACTATCTAACTTCCATCCAAAAACCTTTAATGCCCTCATCTCTAAAGTAAACTGGAAGCAGTCCTAGCTTTCAACTCCACCTTCCTTAGCATCTTAGACTCACTTGCTCCCTCTCACAAAGTCCGAATTAAGTCCCCCATATCTCCATGGCTTTCAAAAGCTACTCGTGCCCTTAATATAACTAGAGACAAATTATGGAAAAAAATGGTCACAAACTAAACTCTCTGCAGACTTATAAAAATATAAAGAACTCAGAAATCTGACAAAAAAACACATAAACAAAGATAAAAAGGACTTCTGTAACAAACCTCCCACAGTCCTAAAATCTAATCCTAAAAAATTCTGGAACTGTATTAACCAAATATTACATCCCAGTAATCTTAGCTCCCCCAATCCATGCCCAAACAAGACATCTGAAGAAACTGCCACTATCTTCAATAGCTATTTTATCGATTCAATATCTAAGCTACTGAACCCTAACCCAAACTCCTCTACTACTAACATCTTCAACTTTTCTGGACCTACTTCTAATACTATCTCCTCAAATACCATCTCCCTCGAACCTGTACCTACTAGCTACATCAAAACTCTACTCTCTAAATTAAAACCATGCTCAGCATCAGCTGACAATATTCCTTCCACTTTTCATCTACTAGCAGCTGACTCTCTTGCTGTTCCCTGTATCTATCCTAATCAATTGCTCCATCTCTGAATCTAAAGTCCATGCCATCTGGAAACAATTCTACACTCTAGCTATATGCAAAGGAGGTAACTTCTCTGATATCTCCAACTTTAGACCTATCACTGTCCTCTCCCCTCTCTCTAAAGTACTAGAAAAATGTATTCATAAACAAGTTATGCAGTATCTAATACAGGAAAATCTGCTTACACCTGCTCAATACAGCTTCAGACCCAAACATAGCACCACTACAACTCTAATATCCTTCCTCAACACAGTCTCTATAGCCATGGATGACCATAAACTTATTTATTGCCTATTCTTGGACCTATCAAAAGTTTTCAACACTGTCTCACACTCTCTTCTGCTGCACAAACTACATAACCTCATCTTCTCCTCTGATACTGTTGCATGGTTCCCCAGCTACTTCACTGATAGATCTCAATCAGTGAGATGGCACTCTGTACTCTCCCTTCCTCTCCCTGTCAAAATGGGTGTACCTCAGGGGTCTATCCTAGGGCCTTTACTTTTTAATATCTTTACTAATCAGCTCTATACCTCCTGTCCTCAGTCATCTTTAGTGCAATATGCAGATGACTCTACAGTCATCACCACAGCCAACTCTCCCTCTAAGCTTTTCTCAGCTACTCAGGCATCTTTTAACTTAGCTGAAACATGGCTCTCCAACAACCAGCTCATCCTTAACCCTAAAAAAACAAATCTGTTACTCTTCCTACCTAAAACGATCAACAATATTAAACCCTCCTTCTCCATACAGTCCCTTAATAACACTCCTATTCAGGTAGAATCCAGTACTAAGCTCTTAGGCATAACCATCGACGATCAGCTTAAATTTGACTTGCATGTTAATAACTGTATCAAAAAGACACATTCATAACTAGGGCTCCTTTACCGTAACAAGAAAGTCCTTACCTCTGAAGCCAAGATTACTCTCTGTCTTACCTACCTTCTCTCCAGCCTAATGTACAATTCTCAAATTCTCACAAATCTTAACTCAGCACTTCTGACCAAACTCGAATCTACCTACAAGGTAGCTAGATTTGCTGCCCAACAAACCTACAGATCCCATCACTGTCTCTCTCTAAAACACCTAAATTGGCTTGAATTACCCCACCAGCCTCTTCTCTCTCAGCTCCACATCATTCATTCTATCCTATACCAGCCTTCCTACTGCCCAGCACTATCCCCTCTCATCTCCCATTATTCTCCCTCCAGACATCTTTGAAGCTCTAACCAAGACCTACTACAAATCTACAAACCCAAGTCTAAATTTGGATGCAACACGTATAGCTATCACCCCACTATTGCCTGGAATAGGCTCCCAATAGAAATCAGGACCCTTATAGGTTCATAGGTTTATAGCTTGGTACTAGGCTATGGGCCCTAGGGCCTATACAACTAGCCCTAGCCATTCCAATTCCCTTTCTTCCCCAATATTTTTTTCCCTCCTGTCTGTCTAGCAGGGTGACTGACATGATCCATACACATCCTAAACAATTTAAGAGAGCCACCAAAGAGCACTTTAAAAGTCACTGGTCCTGCCACTGCACTCTCCCTCCTTAAACATCCCCTACTTCCCATACCTTAATCTACTTTTTGCCCTTAACTCTCTCTTCTCACTAGCTCTCTCTAATCTTCCTTGACTACTCTTTCTACTGTTTTCTAAAATCTATTAAGCAAATTGCCTCAGAGAAACATTCTATTGTAATTGTCTTGCCTTCATGCAACTACATCATGATAAAACTGTTTTTTTAACCACTTACCCCAAAAACTATACTCATCTTAATGACATATTTCTTTTTATACATCTTGAAATAGTTATGCTATACTCCTGATTATTGACACTGTATAACATTGTATTGTTACTTAATGCCTTGTAATAATCTTGTAACATTGCTGTTTAATGCTAATTTATAATGAAAATTATATAATATGTTAGAATTTTTCTCCCCGGGCCTCTGCTGAAAAAGGGTTCTTCAGCTCAGTCAGACAATCCCGGTCAACAAATGCAAAATAAAATAAAATAAATAAATATGCCTATTGAAATACAGTGCTCCCCATTCTTCGATCTTTCTATCCATCTGCAATCTATCATCCTCTTCTACCTCACCATATAAACCGTTGACATATCCATTTCTTTAAGGATTTTATATGAATGTTTCTCTCCTTAAAAGTCACATGTAGTAAAACCATGCACCTCTCCTCTCTAATCCTTCCCCCAATGTATAAGCTTTACCCACACTCTTGGGCAAAATTGTGCTTATCATCTCCTCAGTTCCTATCATTTTCTCATCCTTATCTTTTTGAATTCTTGAAAAACCTTCAAGGCAAAATATTTCTCTCCTCCCTGTGTTTTTTCTAATTCCACTCCCATCTACTTTTATTGCTACTGACTTTTCTGGATGCTATTTTAAACCTCCTTCACACCCAGCTGCTCTTAATATTTGCAGACTCTGTGATATTCTTTTTCTACATCCTTTAATGTTAGCATAGAGTCAGCTGTAAACAAGAAGATGTTACTTTTATTACCTTTGTCTTTGTTTCCCATACTTCTTTAGTTTATTGCACCAATCATTCATTATCATTTGGAATAATCTTGGTGATAGAAGACATTCCTGTCTGGTACCCCTCCCTCTTCTGTTTTGTTTGATAATCCACCATTTTAAATAATTTAATCCTGGGAATCCTGTATAAAACAACTACCCCCTGAGCCCATCTCCCATTTCCAATTCCTGCTCTGTTACCTTATACAAACATTTTCAGAACAAACAATAAAAAGCTTTTTGCGTATCCATCTGAACTATTCCTGCCTTTCCTTTGCTGTCCCTTTCAGCCCAACCTAAAAGTTCAATAATGCACACAAATGATTTGTCTAGGACATTCCTTTTAGAAAGTATACATATTCTTTTTCCATTATTCCAAGTGAGACCTTTCCTAATCTCACTGTTAAAATATTTGCAGAGTTTCATATCAATTGCACAACACTGATTTATAATTATGCACATCTACAGGGCTGCCTTTCTGCTTATTTAAGATCATGACATTTGCCTCTTCTGTTGTTCCTGTTATCCTCCTCCATCAAAGATCTCATTAAATACTTTTAATAAAATATTACTCACCTGCATTCCCACTCTCTTATAAAACTCTATCAGGAAGCCACCCAGTTTACCTGTCATTCTAAGATGTCTTATGATGTCTTATGACCTCCATTACTTCCCCTTTTGTTATAAATTTGTTCCCCTTTTGTTATAAATGTGTTCCGTCCTTCCTATTCCCACTCATTCACTACTTGTTTATCAATGGTCTGTCTAGCCAACTTATTTGCTTATTCACATTTCTCAAAAATGTAAATGTAAAACTACCTACACCTGGTTTTGGTACTTGCCATACATCTTCAATTTCCAGATTTCTATGCCTAGTTCTAGCATTCATCTGCTTTTATGAGGAGTCTCTGTTTTCCCATGCAGTCTGTCTCCACCAGTAATCAGCCTGTCCTCTACCCTTCTCATTTCTTCAGATCTAATCACTGTCTGAAGATCTTTGCATCATTTGTGTTTGGATCATAAAAAGCACTTATTCATATTTCACATCCCTCCATATACTATTTTATTATGACCCACCTACTGTCTTGATACTTAATTTCTTCTTTTTTCTGCCTTTCTTCAGCTACTCCCTAAAATGCCAAACCCACTCTTTTTTAGATTTTGGAACACTCTGTTCCATTTACCTATAGCCTTTCTTTTTCTTCTTCCCCTTTTTAAATCCCTGCCTATTTAGCTTTAACTCGTGAATGAAAACTATATCGATTTCTTCCCTTTTAATCTTGTACAACACCCTCTCCTCTTTATCAGATGATTGTTTCCTCCTACATTCCACATCCCTCCCTCCTCCTTCCCTTTCCCCCTTTCTTAGTGCTTTCCTCATGATCCACTAGAACTAGGCCTATGTGGTCCTTGGGTAATCCCCCATGGATAACTTAGACTACCCCAGTCCGGCAATGAGTAGCTCCAGTCACCTAAACCTGCCCCCACTGACACAGCTGCTCATTCCTTCCCCCTAGATTGTACTCCAAACATGCCCTTGTAATCACTCATAATTTGTACAAGTGCACCTGCACTGCTAACTTTTCTTTTTCACCATTCCAGTGGAGTAGAATACACACCTCCTTCCCCTACTCTATAGTGCATTTATATCCTAGTGCTTTTCCCATACAGTACCAAAATCAGTCACAGATAAAATACATACATATCATTATTTCAGTGGCATTTTAGCCATTTTAAGCAGTTTGTTCAGTTCCGCTGATGGCATCTTACTCCTTATTTTTGCTTACATATATACTTAGATTGCTTCTTACTTTATTCACTACTTGGCATGTCATTTTTCATTATACACTTTTTATTACATATTTTTGTAATCACATTATAATATGCTATCACATCAGCCTATTGTGTTTATAATAAGAATTCTGCTGCCGTTTTATTTCTTCAGACAGTATACTGTTAACCCTCTTTATTCTCTTTTAACCATTTCCCCATAATATATTTCTTACAGTTTTTTATTTTTCTGCCGCAAAACAGTTTTCAAGAGAAAGAGTTTACATCTTTTATGTGTACATATAAAAAGCAGTTATTACAAACATTGATTGTTGTTGTGAAACGTATTACATACTGTTATACATGATAGATTCTCCCTGTGTCAGTCTTCTTTTCTTTTCTGTTTCTCTGTAGTTACTGCCCCCACCTTGCATTTTCTGGCCTACTATCTCCCTGCACAAAGTGCCATCTGGGTTTCCCATGCAGTACAGATCTGTGGATATGCATTGCTTCCTCTTCTGTTCTATCCCATAATATAGTATATCCCTCTATATTGTTTTTAATGCAGCCTGCTATACCAGCTGTGGATCTGCTTCCAACTGTCTAATGTGCCAGCCAGGTGGACTGTTTTTGTTTTCCTCATACCATGTACCCGACAGGCATAATCATTTCTACTTGGCCTTACATTCTCCCATTCTGAGCTGAGAATTTCTGGTTAAAGGCTTATTGTGCCTGCTTATTTATACTGTTTCTTTCTGAAATTGGTGCCCCTTGTTTGCTGTAGCATAGACTAGATTCAGGCATCCTGAATCTAGCTTTGTTTGTATAACTTGAGCACTAATAGTTTCATAGGTTGATACTAGGCTATCTGCCCTAGGGCATTTATAAGCCTAGCCAGAGTGTGTTTGACTTTCGTCACCCTTTTAGATTAATTGACTGTGCCTCTGTATAGTAGGTCACAGAAGATAGCCCTTTTAAGGTTAGTTTACTGTGCCTCTGTCTAGTAGGAACACAGAAGAGATCCCAGGGGTAAACCTATGGCCATATTTTTTGGAGAAGGTTTCAATGCTTCCTAGTGGCAGGGGTGTGCAGTCAGAACTTGTCTGATTGAAGACTGCTGGAACAGGGTGCAGTTTTGAGCTTTTTTACTGGTTAATTGGGTAATTTGTTTAACTCAGTTTGCTTGTTTTCTATTGTTATATAAAAAATTGCACTTTACTCATCTGGTTTTACTGTATTTGTGTTTCTTCCTACTTTATTACTTTATTTTGCTTTTGCTGCTTGTTCTTAAAATTACTTGTTGCATTTATTCTGCTGCATTTATTACTGGCTGATTAAATTGTAACTGTTATTCTAAGCCTTTGGTTGAAGCACTTGGGCTTCACACCAGTTATTTTACATTAAGAAGGTGTGGTCTGCACTCTTGTGGGAGGAGAGGGTGGATTCTGCCCTTCTGAGCTGGGAGTTTCTAGTTAAAGGCATCTTGTGCCTGCTTATTTGAACTGTTTCTTTCTGAAATTGGTACGCCTTGTTTGCTGTAACATAGACTAAATTCAGACCTGCTGAATCTAGCTATGTTTGTATAACTTGAGCACTAATCCAGACCATCTTTTTTTGGAGAAGGTTCCCCTGCACCCTAGTGGCAGGAGTGTGCAGTTAGAGCTTGTCTGATCGAAGACTGCTGGAACGGGGCTCAGTTTTTAGGTTTTTATTGGTTAATTTGTTTAAAACAGTTTGCTCATTTATACTGTTATAGTAAAAAAAAAAAATACACTTTATGCTTCGCCGCTTAACTAGGGTCAAACTATTCCCGGCGCCATAAAGACTGCTCTTCACATTTTCCCTTAGAACTGGCCAGTTTTTTAGTTTTAGTACTCAAATCTGTTTCTTTGAGCTCAGCACTTGTTCAGAACTCGTTGTAAGCACTAAATAAGCTACAAATTACTACAGCACTCAACTTTCTAGAGGAAAACAGTTTTTAATACTTAATAAATAAGCACCTATCCAGGCATGTCTAAAGGTCAGCTCCCAGTGTTTTCTTCTGTCTTCCTGATGAATCTGGGCATCTTGGGGCAATGCAGCAATTGCCTCATGTACACAGACAGCCCTCTGCTCCTACCACCAAACACTACAACCTGTGAGAGATGAACTTATATAACCAAACTGGAAGCAAAGCTGTCTTCACCCAAAACTGGACTAGACAGTCAAAAGGAGAAGTTAAGCACTTGGACCACACAACACTCATTACATAGTCCCTCAAAACCTACACCACCAAAACACACACATAGAAACACAAAACACACACACCTACATTCGCGGATGCTCTCAATAAAAATCTGCTGAAGCAACAGAGACCTCCAAAGCAGAAACGCAAGCAACCTCCACTTCCGAACACAACCCAAATGACACGCAGCCCACAAACTCAGTGTGCCACTCAACCACAGCCCATAAGGCCTAACAATGTACTCAACACTCTAGTCATAGGTGACTCTATAGTCAGGCACACTGATGTTCCACTCACCAGGCTAAACAAGGAGAAAGTTACTGTCAGCTGCCTGTCGGGTGCTAGGATCCACCACATAACACACGCACTCAGGTTACTTCACAACAAGTACAAATATGACTCTGTCATTGTCCATGTTGGTGTGAATGACCTGAGACATACCTCCCTGGACTACATGAAAAGAGACATGGAGGAGTTCTCTGATCTTGTAGCCCAGGCAGGTATGACCCTAGCCCTGAGTAGCATCCTGCCATCACCCACAATGATACCACAGTACAAGGACACAATGATTGACTTCAACAATTGGCTAAGCTTCTAGTGTCATTCTAAGGGGATCCAGTATCTGTCTGCCAGGGATGACATGATCGACAGACCACGATGCTTTACCAGAGATGGCCTGCACCTGTCGCCCTTGGGATTCCAGATACTGGCTAAGGCTCTAGCCACCTTTATAGTGCCTTTTTTAGGCAAAGTTCAAATGACAAATTTATCATTGTAACAGTTACAAGCAAGCAAAATCTGAGGGTAATGCTACTCAATGCTAGAAGTCTAAACTTCAAAATGCATTCACTCGAGGCACTCCTTAAAATGGAGAACATCGACATCTGTGCAGTGACAGAGACCTCGTTCAAGGCTCCAGAGAGCACCCCTGCATTACCAGGCTATAATTCATACCACACCTTTTGGCCACCTAACCTGGACCAAAACACTAAAGGTGGAGGCGTGTTCATATTCATTAATGATATCCACACTTCCAGGATAGTTGCTCAGCATAATGCATCCGAGATTATCTAAGTGCAACTAACTCTGGGCAAGACTGCAATACAAATTGTAACTTGCTACAGATCCCCCACCATGCCCCAGGATTCCCAATGCTCATTTCTTGATACACTGGAAAATATTAGGGTACAACCCAACACCCTAATAATGGGCAATTTCAACTACCCCACCATTAACTGGGAAAACTACTCATGTACCAACTCTTTTGCTCAACGTTTTCTGGAATTCATAAATTTGAATGCCTTGGATCAACTTATCCACACCCCCACCAGAGGCAACAATATCCTAGACCTGGTCATTACCAATATGGGTGACCTGTGTTCCACACTAGAGGTCAATTCCTCGATGGTTAGATCTGACCACAAGCTAATCACCCTAGACATCCACACCCCACCCCCCCCCCATTAGGGAAACCACTGTAAAAAATTTCTCCAAAGCCAACTTCACATTTCTTAAGACAGAAGTAGCAAACTTCATAACACCTATGCAGACGGACACTAGAGGTACGACTGCTGAATCCTACACAAATGCACTTTATAAGTACTTACACGAGTGCATGGATTGTGCTATCCCTAACAGAACCAAGATGCTATCCTCCAAAAAAATGAAGCCAATCTGGTGGTCCCCTACCATAAATAAACTCTACAGCAGAAGAAAGAAACTGTTGCAAAAACGAGTAAAATACCATGATTGGAGGAACTCCCTGGTCAGCCTCAGTAAGAAGCTGAGATCCCTCATAAAATCCTCCAAAGTAAGCTATGAAAACAAAATCGCCACTGATTCTAAAGACAACCACAAAGCATTCTATAGCTATGTCAAGAATCTCAATGGCAACACTCAGATCTGCTTTGAGTTACAGCACAATGGCACTAAATATACAGAACCAACTGATATTGCCAACATCTTGGCAGATAGGTTCAGTGCTAAATTTACACCCCTCTCACCCCCTAAAGGGCCCATCTCTATAAGAGAAGAATGCAAAGTTCCTGTAATCACTGCTGCACAGATAAAAAACACACTCTCCAAAGCCAAGAACACAGCATCCATGGGACTTGACAACATCCCAGGCTGCGTTCTACACGAACTACAGAATGAACTGGCACCCCACTTAAGCACCATGTTCAATCATAGCCTCACCTCAGGCTTTCTGCCCACTGAATGGCGCACAGTGATGGTTATCCCACTCCACAAAGGGAGAGCCACCACGGACCCCGGGAACTACTGCCCCATTAGCCTAATGAGCCTGGTCTGCGGGGCCATGAAACGTATCATCATGGAACTTATAAACAAAGACACTGGTAATCTCTAAACTCTGGACCCCACCCAGTTCAGGTTTGTAAAAGGCAGATCATGTATCCTAAACCTGATAAACTTCTTTGAAGCAGTCACCAAAGCCATAGACGAGGGTAAGGTGGTTCTTACAGCCTATCTAGATCTCGGAAGGGCTTTTGACACCATCCTCCACTCTGGAATTATAGATAAACTCACTAAGCTAGGTATAAATCCCTGTGTCACAAGATGGGTTGCCAACTGGCTCACTGACAGAACCCACACTGTGAAAGTAGCAGACTCCAAATCCAACTTCAGACCAGTGACAAGTGGAGTACCACAGGGTTCAGTCCTGGGTCCTCTCCTGTTTGGTATCTACTTCTCTGAAGTACAGGCCAACACAGAAGGACTTTGGCTAATGAAGTTCGCAGATGACTGCAAACTAGGAGCCATAATCGAAACTCCTAACAATGTGAACATCCTAAAAAAAGGCCTCACGGAGACAGATACCTGGTGTCAAAGCCATGGCCTCAAGCTCAATGCCAAAAAGTGCATTGCCATCCCCTTTGGTAAAAACTCTGTACCCATGAGCTACCATATAGGTGGTAATCTACTTAACACCAAAAGTGTAATAAGAGACCTTGGGACACAGGTGGACAGTAGTCTCTCCTTTGATAATCATATTGCCACAGTAGTCAGGAAATCTTTCTATGTGGCACACCTCATCACAAAAGGTTTCTCATCCAGGAAAAAAGAGGTCATTGTTCCCCTCTACTCATCAGTCATTAGACCCATTATAGAGTACAATGCTCCTTTTGGTATGTACCTCACAAGGCATCTACAACAACTGGAAAGGCTGCAGAAATACCTCACAAAGAGGATTACTGGCCTCAAACAGATGTCCTGTGTAGACCATCTCAAAGAACTCCAGCTTTACTCTGTTGCATATTGCCTACTTAGAGGGAATCTCTGCCTAACATACAAAGCTATGTCAAACCCAGAGCTGTTGGACATGCTCCACTTAAAGAAATCCCAATCCCTATGAGCTACACGCTCTAGGGACCTAAACCTTGTCAACACAATAAACAGAACATGCTGGAGGGATAGATTCCTGTCCCAGAGACTTCCCATACTCTGGAACAGGCTACCTATCTATATCAAACAAAGCTCCTCATTAGCACTCTTCAAGAAAAATCTTGATGATTGGATGGGAAATAGGAAATTCACCTTGGGGATCACCTCTGTGGCTCTGCTCAACAGGGGCACAGGAGAATAATTTTCTTGGGTGGCAAAAGACAGGGTACCTTTATGGCTGGGCTTATATAGGCCCTAGGGCCAATAGCCTAGTATCTACCTATGAACCTATTACCAGTTCTTACTTGACTGCTGTTGTTACCGCTAGCCATTCCTTTAATTTGTACCTGTGGCATTTTTACTATCACATACCTGGGCCTGTCTAATCTCACTGGTAAATGAACTACTTGATGTGCCCGATCACTTTAGTGGTTTTACCAGTCCATATCCCCAGTTATGCTAACAATCTCATACCTTTACTTTCTTTAGGGCATCCTTCCCTTCTATTCTCCCTCTCAGTCCTATTATTCCGACATTTTCCCATTTGGCACAATACTCTAAATCAGTTTTCTTGTCTAGCAGCAATCCATTTACAATACTTTGCAGCATTTGTATTTTCCCTGCTTGCTTCTGCACTGTTTCTTGCATTTCTTCCATAGTCTTTTTGCAAAAGTTCAACATTTTAGAAACTTTAATGTTATCAGTACAGATTTCCCCTTCCTGCAGTCAGAGAGCAGCCATTTTAGCTTTCAATTCTTCCACATGGCTTTGGCTTCATCTAGGCTTCTCCTCCATGCCTTCTTCCTTGCTTTTACATCAAATGACTATCTCATTATGTGTAGCATACGTCCAAACCCTGTATTTCACGTCCACATTAAATAGCAGAGTTGTACTAAATCAACATTAAATGAGCATCTTTGCAGCCAAGTGACTTCCCACATCTGGAGCATCATATGCAGACCACACATTTCTCACTCAAGGACCATATCTAACCTTGGGACTGGTAGTTTGAGACCACTCCCACCACATTTTAATACAATTTATTTCTATTTCTGGGATTGTATGAGCTACTGATTAAAAGCTACAACCTAGAATGCATACTCAGTTTTGTTCTAATGGAACCTGTCTCCCCTTTCCCTACAGTATATTTTATACAGGAAATACCTATTAGATGATTATATTGTTTAGCCTTCATGCCTGGCTCATATCTGGGAAGACTGCAGGGACCACTGTACCTACTTGGTTGACAAATGTAAAATGAAATAAAAGTCATCTGCAGATTTAAGCTCTCCACAGTTGTTGTTCACTAAATGGTTTCTGGGAAAGCAAAGCATTGATTTCATTCATGTAAAGTAGCAAATGAAGCCATGGTTTGGAAATAAGTATGGTATGTTACAAGGCACACTATGAACTGTACGGACAATGCCCACCGATATTTTATATTAACCATTTGAAACGTCAGGACCCATTAGAATGAGTCCCAAAATGTGTAGACTGACTGGCCAAAAGAATGAACTTAAATATAATGAGATGCCATTTCTCAGAATATTCCCTTTTCTCCAAGGTATGGCGATCTTGGAGTTGGTGTATATAAGTTTTGGGGAGGGGGGTATGGGTGGGGCTTGCCTTCCCCACATGGAATGCAGGGGAGCAAGTTTTAAGGTGAAAAAGTGAGAATTTTGAGAATCTCTCTACTCCTCTCTTTTCAGTCTTTTTATCTCTTTTTTTCAACTTTTCAGCACTCAGCATTTCAAGAGCTGTCATTTCATTAGAGAGCCATGTTTTACATGAACATGATATGCTTTCTTTGAAATTCATTTTTTTTTTCCCATGGGTGCAGCATTTACAGAAAAAAAAATGAATCAGAGGTATAATTTGTAAATGAAAGCGTTCTAACAGATCTTTGTTACTAAGTTTAATGACGCAAAGCTTTTATTCAAAGTTGCTTATTTATTAACTATTGACAAGTTCAACAAAACTGATGAGAAAACCAGAAACAGAAGAATGAAATGAAATGAATATTAATGGTAACATTTCTGTTCAGTCATGATGGCATTCATTAGTGAGAGGGTGGTGTCATCATTTAGTGTCAGTGCAGCTTTGTCACTTTTGTGACATAGTCCTATATGCCATGAATTAGACACTATGTAGCACAGTGGAATTACTTTAATTGTATTATTTGCAATGCACCCAATTCCTTTGCATCTTTGAGTAATCTTATATTTACCTGAGTAGTAACTTGGTTCAGTGGATTAAAAACTGTACAGTAGACACTAGAAATCAGTGTCACTGAACTATATATAACAAAAAAACCCCAAAATACCATGAAAGCAGTGCTTGCAGAGTTTAACAAAAATGATGTAGAGCAAAACACTCCAGATGACAAATAAAAACATAAATATATAATTTAATAAAAAAGTGAATTGGTTATACAAATTAAAAAAAAACATGTATTTGTATACATTTCAAATAGCCACACCATCAAATGCTTTCAATAAAGTAAACCAAACTAAACCTGTGGGTAGTACTTATATACACATCATTTATTGCACAGTCCTGCTTGTAGCAGGATTTCTCAGTTTTTAATGAAGAAGCAACTCAAAGGCAAGACCACTGTAGCAATATAGGGATATGAAGACTTCAGCAAGTATCAATTCCTGCATTCTAATGGCTAATATAAATACGTCATGTGCTGTGCTTCGGATAGCGTGTGTGTGTGTGTGTGTGTGTGTGTGTGTGTGTGTGTGTGTGTGTGTGTGTGTGTGTGTGTGTGTGTGTGTGTGTGTGTGTGTGTGTGTGTGTGTATGTTTGTGTGTGTGAGTGTGTGTGTGTGTGCGTATGTGTATGTGTGTGTGTGTGAAGGAGCCCACAATAAAACAACCACATTAAGTATTTGATTCATTGACATGGAAATGAGTCACTAAGATCCTCTGCTCAATGCAGTACTTGCATGTGACTGAATCACTCATTATCATCATAGCACTAATATATCTCACCACTTACAAACAGAATTACACAGTGTTACAGAACATTTTGACTGCAGGGCTCCTATACTAGAGCACATACCTGGAAAAAGTCATACAAAATTTCCAAATAGTTATCAAATTATAACCCTTCACAACAGTCAGTTTACAGTGGACAGAGGAACTATTTCACATTGAAGCATACTACAAAACATATAATTATTAAACATAATCTACTAAAGATAAAACTCAAACTAAAAAAAATATACAGATGCCCATTTTATAAATTCAGTAGGATAAATAGTGATATGTATGACGCAGATATTATCACATGCCTTGAGCTTTTAAGGCATTCAGCATTCAGGTTCATACTGCACAACACCCCTGGGCATAGAGTCATATCTGTATCATGTGCACTCCTTGTGCCTTCTTGCACACATATTACAATTGCATTACGTTTACTGTGCGTAAAGTCACCTATCTCAATATATTGCTTTTGAAAATAAATGATTGCTCTGGAACTTAACAGAAAATGCCAAACATTCTAATGAATACGAATAGTAATAAATGACAATTCACTCCATTTATTTTATTCAAATATCAGCCTTTTCATTACTAAATCTTTGATGTCTGATGTAAGTATAAAGCTATATGAATAACGACATCTGAATAAGTTCTCAGTATATATCTCTGCTATTTCTTCAACATCCATTTAAAAGCCATAATGGTCAGTCATGTTTCTACTGAAGTGAATACATTAAAGATAAAGGATACTATTGTTATCATGCATAGATTCTAGAAACTTCTATCCAAAATAAGTGTACTGCCCTTTTGAATTCACAGTGTATATTTTAATAATAATAATAAAAACAATAATAATAATAATACATTGCATAGAATAGGCAAAAAAAAATTGAGACTTTTTGCATTGACACATTAAAAATTCTAATAATTATCCATGTTGCCTTCTCTATATGAAAGCACTTGACATTATTGACAGATATAGTGTACAGTTGCTGGAAACACGCATACCCTAAACCGTTCAGGAATAATATTCTTCTACACTATTAAGTCCCTGCATCATTCTGTTTGTGCAAAAGATCTGTAAATAAGGTAACTCACTCCTGTAAGTGAGTTACATAGCAGATTCAATCAGAGTGCAAGCCTCAGCAATGCTCATAAGAATATTAGACTGCAGCTGCAGACGAACCAATCTAAATAGCCATCAAATGTCCTAGTCTGACAGTGCTGATGATGTGTTGTTCAGCAGAACCTGGCTAGACAATCCTATTAGCATGAATACTGTGAAGGTGTTCCATAGCTGCTAAATATATCAGTGGCAGAATGATGTATATAACAGCATCATACAAGTTAGACAAGCAGCCAAACATAGCCACAACCACACTTAGTCCCAACTACAGCACAGTGAGGTAATGGTTCTGCAACCAGTGGGTGGTACCATGTAACCAAGTCAGTTCATTATCATATATGGAAAACTACAATATTCCACAAGAGGAACAGACTGCTACCATATTATGAGACCCAGGTTCATGGCTGTATACTAGGCTAACATCCATAGGGGCCACTACAAGCCTAACCAGGCAATCCAAATGTCTCCCATGAGTTATTGTGCTTTAGAGATTATTTTAAGGGGGTATATTAGCTAGGGCATGACTTAACTGTTGCCTCTGTCCATCAGAGATGTAAGTGCCAGATCAGGGGTGAATTTAAATTTCCCATCCACTGGGTTCAGGTTACACTTCGACAGGGTTAGGGATGAGTCTTGCTTCACATAGATGAGAAGCCTCTTCCAGAGAATGGAAATTCTCAAAGACTTATACCTGTCCCTCTAACATATCTTATCTAGATCATAGGCAAAATGTAAGTCCTTGGATCTAGTAGTTCTGATGCTGTTCATTTTGTGGATATGCAAAAGGTCCATAAGAGTGAGGTCCAATGATGCCTTGTATGCCAGGCATTGATCACCTTTCAACAGCCTGGTGGACACGAGTGCAGAAACAGGGTTTAGAGAAGACCTGCATAGGACATTTTGTTTACACCCTGTATTTTTTGTGATGAACCTCTATGGACATTTTGATTGTTGCCTGGTCAAGAAAGGGGCATTACACTCAGTGATGGGTCTGACGAATGTTGTATAAAGTGGCAGGATGACCTCCCTGGACTTGGATGCCATGCTCTTAATTATAACTTGAGTGACATAGAATGAGATTTTTACTACCATAGATACATGTTTGTCAAATGACAAGTTACTATCTAGATGCTCGCCAAAGTCTCTGACTACGGCATCTACTGTTAGGGGTGTTTTATTGATAAGGTAGTTTCCTAGAGTGGCAGGCATCCCAAAAGGGATAGCACTGAGTTTTAAGCTGTCACTTTTGCACCAGTCATTAGTCTGTTAGACCTACCTACAATATGTATGCATCTTGGGGAGATCCAATGAGTGCTCCAAGTTTGCAGTCATCTGCAAACCTGGCTTGGTCATCCAGGGACCCTTGACATCACCTTGCCTTCTGAGAAGAAGATGCCAAATATGAGAGGAGAAGACCTGAGGCACTCTGCTGGTGGCAGGCCTCTTAGTGAAGGTGGTCTCCCCAATCCTAACTTCTTGGGTCGTATGTATGAGCTAGTTGGCTATCCAGTGGTTTACACAGGGATTTATGCCTAATTCTATGAGTTTATTAACAATGTCTGACTGGGATATGGGATCAGATATCTTAGCTAGGCCCATTTTGGCAGTATGCATCATTTTACCCTTGTCCATTGCCTTTGTGACCGTCTCAAAGAAGGCCACCAGGTTTAATAGGCATTACCTATTGGCACCTTGGGCAGCACAGTGGTGCAGCGGTTTGCATTGTTGCCTCACAGCAAGAGGCTCTCTGATCCAATTCTTGGCTGGGTTGCCTTCTGTGTGGAGTCTGCATGTACTCCCTGCATTCATGTGGGTTTCTTCTGGGTGCTCCGGTTTCCTTCCACATTACAAAGACATGCATCTGGAGCATTTCTTCCCAGGCCTTCACTGAAAATTGGCTTGTTCCAAGTTGGACTTTCCCGGTAAACAAATGTTAAATAAATGAACAAAAAAATAAATATTTGCTCTTGAGGAAACCAGACTGGATTGGGTACAGTGTCTGAAGGTTTCCTATGTCATTATTAATCTTTTCAATGATAATTCATTTCATTGTTTTACAGATATGGCTAGTCAGACCAGTATTTCTGTTATTCCCAGGATCCATTGATGGTCCACCCTTGAGCTGAGGGATAACTATTGCAGTCCTCCATTCACAGGCACAATGCCTGTTCAGTAGCTATGGCTAAATAGTTAATCCTGAATCCAGTGGCCCTGATAGGTCATATTTCAGACTGTTTAGGAAGCATCCCAGGATATTACTGGGGTCCATCAAGGCATTGTTTTTGGCCTTAGAGAGTGCATTTAGAACTTGCTTTCTCTCGTTAGTTGGTGAGGTTATGTTTGATGGTATTTTCTGGTGGGCAGGTGAGGGGGAGTAGATAGGGTGAAGTTGGAGCTGAATTTGTCAACCAGTAGATTTGTTCTTTCTGCTGGCTCCATGAACATGACTCCATTTACAACCATTTGGCATATTGTTGCTGCCTTTAAGTTTTTGGACATAGCTAAAGAAAGCCTTATGATTGCCATTGACCTAGGAAGCTATCTTAACCTCAGAATTGGCTTTGTTGGCCTTACTTTGTCCTCTTAGTTGTCTATTCAGCTTAATGAGAGAGATTTTCCCTTTTAGGGTGTTGCAGTTCCTAAGTTAAACTATGACTTTTTTTCTTTTATTGTATAACCTGTTTAATATTTGATTCCACCAGGATGGCTTGTGTTTTGAGTTAGATTGGGCTTACTTCTGCTTGGCACAGCAGCTTCTATGCAACTATTGACACAGCTGTACAGAGTTTCTGATACAAGTTCCACATAAGCTGCTACGTTTCCTGTGTTTGGAGGTGCTTGAACTGTTGACAGGTTATCACTAAGAGGGAGTTTGCCTTGGAATATTTACAAACTGTTGTGGGGTTTACTGGGGATAACAGAATTGATTATTATCTCAAAAGAGATAGCTTTGTGGTCTTACATCATCAGAGAAGACATGCCGTTGGGGAGGGGTGTGCATCATTCTCCCATATATTTGAGTAGCAGGCCCAATATTTTTGTGCATCTAGTGGTTGTATTCGCTATCTGGTCTAAGGTGTTTGTTTTAACAAAATCCAGGAATCGCTTTGCCTGCAAATGTGGGGTCATGTAGGATTCTCCGTCTATGGAGGTGTAATTAAAGTCACCCATGAATATGGTACATGTTTAAATAGTGAGTATCTCCAGCAGGTCTAGCAATAAGCTATGGGTTTCCTGGGTATGTGCAGAAACTCCAGTGCATCCTCTTGCTCATGGGTTACAGTTCTTAATTTCATAATAATGCTCACAAACCTTTTTATTAAGGGCCCATTTGGTCTTCCCTATATAAAAAGCATTGCAGCTTACACATAAACCAATGTAAATCACACCCTTGGAGATACAATTACAGTTCTTAGTCAATTTAATAATAGTGTCACAGATATTAATTGCGTTACCCACAAAATGTGGTTGCATCTACTACAAAGCCCACATTTATTCATATTAAAATTACTTATCTTAAAAGAATCCTCCAAGTTAAGATTAGTCATAGCTCCTTCCGAGCTATGAACACTATTATGATATTAAGAATTGTAATGAAAACAATACCCTTTACAAGCACTTGAAGGCCTTTTCAGGTCATAATAGTTTTAAATTTGCAGTGTTGGAGCAATTTTATATAAACCCTTGTGGTGGGCCCTGGGAAACATTAGTTGAATTTAGAAAATTACAGTGGCAGCTAAGATTAATGGCTGACAAGCCTCCTGGAATACATGATTGAGTTTCCATAACTAGTGTACTAAATCTTAGGGTGGCCAAGTTTATGAATACCTGTTTGGTCCCTGTGATGCCCCTATACTGGCCCAGTAATCAAGGAGCTTCAATCCTCACCACTAGCACCAGTGAGGGATGTGCACATTGGGAGGATAACAAGTGCACACACAGTAAAGTACAATTTCATTTAAGAACACACAGAGATCACAGTCAGTCTAGGGCTGGTTTCTCCCTCTTTATCCAGATCCCCAATAAGACTTCCCACTAGCACAGCTATAGGGTTAAGATATCAGCTGAGTGATCAAGCGAAAACCTACAACAACCTCTCTGTCCAACCAGTGCTTCGTGTCCCTGCCCAAGTAGCTGACACAGGCACACTTTCAGATTTGATTTATATACAAACACACAGACACTCTTGTGGAAGGCTGGCACAGGTTTACTATCTATTCCCCTTCTGCCCAGACTAAAAGGTAGTTTACACTGCCATCAACCACCCTTACTTATCAGCTACTATAAGGCCCTTAAAAGGGTGATAAATGCTACTGCATAATGTTACTATTATCCAAATGGTAAGTGTGAACAACAGCAAGGCTATTGGAGTGGCCTATACAGTGTTACCAAAAACATATACAAGTACTCTAAGAGCTTAAATATCTCTAAACAAAACAGCCACAATTAAAATGTTTAAATATATTTAATAATAAATAATAAAAGATCCAGACAATACTCAATAACTCAATACAGTGATAAGAGTTCAGAATCGCAGGAAATATTTTAAAACAACATTGCAGGACAGTCTCACATAAATACAGAAAACATCTAAACTGATCTTGCTATATTCCTATCTATCTCTCAGAGAAATCACTGTAATAAAGTACTTACTATTAGGAAGGCAGGTACAGATGAAAAGTGCTGATGAGAGGGTGTGTCTAGGTCCAAAGAAAAATACAAAATGCACAGCCTTTCTCTGAGAGATAGTTCTTAAATTAATTGCAACACATTACTGTTGGGTCAACTGGATGACATCACTCTTTGTCACTTCTGCCTTCAGTTCCAGGCTAACAGATACCAACAGAATTTAACATTTCTCTGTGAAAAATACTTATCTCGCAGAAGTTTGCCTAGAACTGGAAATCGTAAAACAGTTAAGACTTTTACAGTTGAAACATGTAATTATTTCTGTTTCCAGACAATAGAAAAAAACCTCTAACTGTAGACATCCTGTCTCCTAGCTGCCTTAAAACTGAGATAACATAGTTGTAAAACTCTTTGCTTTTCTTGAAGGTTTGCAAGTTAACTCTGTATGTTCGAGCCTCTACCATCAAAACGTACATTTGCATAGGCATACAATTTATATATATTTTTGTTCTTTTCCACTAGGGTACACTGTGGTTACATTCTTGAAGCTCAGTAAATAACATACAGTTCAACACACACTTCTGCACCAGTAGTTTAATATGCACATAACATATAGTTCTCTTACATTTGTAAGACAAGCCTGTGGATCATATTAATACTCACAAATGACATATAATTATTTACAAAATTCTAGATAGCTGGGCTGGCAGTGTCACATTTCTATATAAATCATATTAATATTTTGAAGTGACATATAATTATTTACAAAATTCCAGCTAGCTGGGCTGGCAACATTTTGGCTTGTCACAGTCCCTATGGGTATTTTTGCAATTTTTTATAACTCTTCACAACTCACTAAATATTATGATATTTATTATGTTATATTTGTGGGTGCTTTTTAGTTTAGTGTGTTAAGGATTCTGGACTGTCAGAAAGTTATGCTGTATAGTTTTATAAATGAGAGCTAGACTGCATGCCCATTTCTGTTGCCTTATTTCGCTAAATATTTTCAATTCTGGAGTTGTATGGTTGTCAGCTCTAAGCTATGTAAGTATAAAAACACAGAGGATTATGATTGGGTCTGTGATTTTAAGAATCACATTATGTGTTTGAGACATAGATGACAAGAAATTCATCTCATACGCACAGCTTGAGAGATGAGTCTTGGCATCCATGTTGAGAACACATACTATATAATTACGATCTAAGAGCCAATTATAATTTTTTGTAGTGCATGGAGCTCTTCTTTATGTACTACTATCGAGTCGAACATAAGATTAAAAAAAAAAAAAAAAACACAAAGTGATTGATGTGTCAGCTTTGAAAGCTGGTAAAGCAGTGGGGGAAGTGGTTGACATCTTATGTATTCCCTGTGTAAGAGAAGCAGCTATACCAAAGTACTAGGTGTACTTTAGCAGACAGCAGGCAGAAATAGGAGTTAAATCAGTGTTCTGATGTCATTATATTCTGGTCAGCACTGTCTGCTTTTGATGCAGACCCAACCTTAACAATGCATGGGGGGGGGGTCCTTAACAATTGTTAAGGCTAGTTCTCACTCTATAACAGCGCTGATCCAGAAAATAATTTTGCCATTGTTTGAGTGCATTCGGGGTGCTTCATGCAGTACAAAGGTATTAGGGCTGCAGTGGGAGATCTAGCTTTGTAACAAAGACAGCTGCTGCAAATATTCTGTTAGTTTCATACCATGGGGCATGTGGCATCCAGAGAATATGAATGTGATTATCTGTGTAGAAAAGGAATAAAATGTATATCCCACATGGGATGAAAGGGTTGGGTAGTTATGTGTACTTTGGGAAGAATTTATACCAGGCATTGAAATATGAGTGTATCATAGTGTCAGTGTGCATTAATAATTTCAAATAGGTGTGATTGGAGATAGTACACAGAGTTTGAGAAGTTGTAAGATAGGGACATGGCTGAAGTATGACAATTTTAAATGATAGGTGGAAGGCATACTCCTTCAGTAATATGTATATATTAATAGTATGGGGCGGGATGAGGTAATGTAAATGAGCCAGAATCTGGAGAAAAGCAACATGGTCTAGCACCTGGGTACTGATAGCCCCTGTATATTGGAGTCACATAATTGCTGAGTGCACAACTGCTGATTATGTTAGAAAAGAGATAGAATGAGTACATATAGTGTGGTTCTGTAATATGCTTATACAGGTGCTCTGGAGTTAGGATTTGGGGATGTTGGAAGTAGATAAAATTAAAGTCAGCAGGCTCTCTATAAAGCGAATGGAACCTTACACATAGGTGAGATGGGGTAAGCAGGCCTGATAGTCAAAAGGGTACAGTCAGTGTTACTGGGGGCACTATCTCAACAACTAGCTATGTGTGCAAGAAATGGCTTGCTGTTTGCAATCCAAGTCTGATAACAAATCAAGAAAATCCCATCTCCAGAGCTTATGTTATTTAAGAGTGCTGAAAGAGTAGCTTTACTTACTGAAGGAATGATGGGACAAACAGTTAATCTTTAGGATTTTTAAACTGCAAAATTCGAAATTGCACAGTATAATGCTGAGGCTAGACTAGGTCCTTGTTCTGATGCTTAGCCTGTGAAAGAAATAACCCTCCATGCAGTTAGTGCAGTTAGGATCAGTTTTAAGACCACTTCACTAGACAGTCTGTTAACTAGACAGTCTCTCAGACTGTCACGGAAAAGGGACACTTGGCTTACCTGGACAACAAACAAATAAATAAATAAAATTAAAAACATGTACTGGTTGATTACAATAAAGGCTGATGACCTGTTCAGCTTGCAAGGACAGACGTTTTTTCATATGAGCAAAACCGTAAACATTATTTATTTATTTGACTATTTTCGTATAATCCTGTGCTAAGTATGCATCTATTCTCTTGGATGTTATACAATTTTTTATCTATTTTACTGCATTTCTTGCAAATTATGACAGATTTACACCTTTCTTGACTGCAAATATAAACAATTTTTATGTTGAATATTTTATGTGATTTGTAAACCTTTGGATCTTTTCTCCCTAGGCCTCCACCAAAAATGGGTCTTTTGCCCAATTGGACTTTCTCCATAAACAAATGCAAATAAATAAATGAATACATTTTCTCTCTATTATAGTAGGCAAAGGCAAATGTACAAAACACAGTGATGGATTATAAAAACAGACTGTGTATATAAACTATCAGTTTATTATTTATAGGATCATAACAGATTCTATTAGCACTTGTAAGTTGTTGCTCCTCATTGTTCCTGACCACAAAGAGGAAGGGAATCTTCTTGGTATGATGGACGGGAGTTTTGCATCCATAAAAAATTGACTTGTGTGCTTTAAAAATAGAATTTCCAAAAACCATGAGTCTACCAAAGGAAGTGACCTTAATAATATGATGGACTGGAATTTTGCAACCAAAAGACAGCATCTCAACCAATTGAAACCTCAGATATATTACCAAAACAGTTTACACATGTCTGAAGGCCCCTCTGAAAGATAATACAGCAAATCTGAATTGTTCTTCTAATTCACAATATTAATTAGCATAAATAAATTTGTACAAATGAAAAATAAATCAGGAGAACATTACTTAAATGACTTAAATGACAGCTGATATGATTTTACTGCATATCACATTCAAGGAAGCACATGGTCAAATGTCTATGAATGTGATCCTCACAAGTCAGGTTTTTAATTTAATCTTTATTGAAAGGAAAAGACAGTAAAAAGGAAATGGCCTACATGAGAGTTATAAGGTCAGTTATTACTGGAAAAATCATATTTGATTCAGATGAGGTAAATTTAATTTCAGCCAGCAAGAATTCTAGGACATTCTAATACAAACAATAGGCATACATGCAAAGAAGTTGAAATCTTTTAAAATGAAGTATTAAAAAACATTCACAGGACCATTACTATTTATTGTTTGGACTTATGAAACAAAATGATAATAATAATCATAATAATACCCATTTGTTAACCAAGTAGGCCCTCTGGACACACACTGCCTTTTCAGGGGTGACCTGAGAGCAATGTCTGGTTAAGTGACTTGCTTAAGGTCACACAGTTAAACGAGGGAATCAAACCCTGCAGTACAGGAATTACAGCTCATAGCCTTAGCTCTCTGCCCCAAAAGACAGAAATTGCAGCCGAGGAAACTGATATTTACATTGTTTATATTTTTCTAGGTCAGCATTTTTTATGGCAGATACTGAACTTTAGTTTTCAGTCCTTTATGTAGGAAAAGAACACAAAGGTGAGTTTTAATTTAATTTTATTCCATTTTTCCAAAGATATATATATATATGGATTCACTTTAGAAGCTCAAAATACTGAAATATCAAAACTCAGTATTTCGAGCCCATAAAGTGGAATCCTGAAAAAAAAGAAAACTCAGAAGTGCGAAATTCAAAATCTCGCATACCAGAGATTTTGAATTAGCACTTCTGCTGTACACAAACACACACCTTCCTCCCCACACACAAACACAAGCTCTGTCCTACACAAGCCCCCCCCCCCACTTAAATATTTTAACTCCGAGGTCGGACTACATACAAAAACACACAAAACACCACCACACAAGTTACATCCTCACACACACACACATCACAGCAACAAAATACACTAACACACACCACAGCCCCTACCCAAAACCCTTAACACATAAACACTTACCTGAATCCATAACCACAGCGAAACACCAAAAGCACGAATTCAAAATCTCCGGTATGCGAGGTTTTGAATTTTGCGCTTCTGAGTTTTCATTCTTTTCAGGATTGAACTTTATGGGCATGAAATACTGAATTTCGATATTTCAGTATTTCGAGCTTCTAAAGTGAATCTATATATATATATATATATATATATATATATATATATATATATATATATATATACTGAGATTATAAGGGCAGATTCCCCCATATCACAAGGTATAGAAAGTTAACAGTTGTTATGGAATATTTACTGATTTGTTCAGTAGTGATGATTTGACATAGTTTTGATTATTTGCATCTCAAGTAAGTGATTAGTCATAGCAAATTTGACATTCATGAGATATCTCTGCTTAGAATGACTAATAATTTTGCCTTTATGAGCAAGGAAGTGGAAGAATATTTTTTATATATATATACTGAGATTATAAGGGCAGATTCCCCCATATCACAAGGTATAGAAAGTCAACAGTTGTTATGGAATATTTACTGATTTGTTCAGTAGTGATGATTTGACATAGTTTTGATTATTTGCATCTCAAGTAAATGATTAGTCATAGCAAATTTGACATTCATGAGATATCTCTGCTTAGAATGACTAATAATTTTGCCTTTATGAGCAAGGAAGTGGAAGAATATTTTTTTTTCAGAGACCTAAGGAGTAGTTAGTTAAAATGTATGCATTTTCAGATTCACTGAGCAAAGCATTACCTTTACAGGTCACTTATTTTATTACTTCAGTGTTAGTGAAAGTGATCATCACAATAAGCCAAAATTAATTTCTGTGTATAGTTTTGGAGGAAATTGCTATAGTAGGTAAAATATTTAGGGCTTGTATTGTTTTTTACTATATTAAATGACAGTAAACATGAACATGGCATGGGTAAAAACAAAATAAATGATAATGGAAGAGGATATGAGATAGAGAAAGCAAATGAAACATTGCCAGAAGTTTTAAAAATAATATTCAAGTGGAGGTGTTCTAAGGTTTGTGGAATTCTAAATAATGCAATAATCTCATCTAAAAAATATGTACACTCCTTAATGAAGTCACTCCAATCATGCCTTGAATAATATGGCTGCACACCACAGCTGCCATAAATTTCTTCATGTGGAAGCCGTTAACCACTGGCTGTAAATTCAACATTTTAATATCAGCAACATGTATCGGCATGTGTGACTATGACTGCATGAGCATTTTCATGTGATTTTGCTACCCGAGTAAACTATATTAATACAAAAATGAACAAATTAAACATTTTGTATGTTACTCAGATGAAGATTTTGTTTACTTTATCCTGTTTTCCCTTTTTCAAAGGTGTGTGACCTGGGATGATTTTGTGTGTAAGCAAATTCCTAAACTGTAATTCTAGAATGTGCTTTTTGTTGGAATAGTAGTGTCTCCATATACAATTTATTTGTTTCATTGGTGGAAACTCAAGTAATGGAATACTATTTTACATTTCACATCAGCTGTTAACTGTTATCTCTTCTGAGTATATTTTAAATTACTTTTTAATGCATATGCTTAAATTATTTACTGATGTTTTGATTGTTCTGAGAACCTGTCATGGTTCCTTGTCATAAATCATCTGAAACTGAAAAAGAAAAGATGCAAAATATGGTTACCAGGAAAATGAACAATAACTGTGGAACAAAAGCTAGGAAAAAAGAAAGCTTTGCTTGGACATTATGAAAGCTAAGCAGTACACTGTAATTCAGAATCAGTATAAGCACAGCCTCTTCAGTTTGTGATGCAAAATCAGAGAAAGTGCTGAAGAGGGCAGTCAAATACCAAGCAAGTCATGCTCCAGAAACCTTTATTAAGTACCTCGGCCTCAATAGTTGTGACTTCAATTACAGCTAAGATTCACCTTTGATAAGCCTTTATCAAGTGTTTTTTGTTTTGATTGCTTTCAATAGCTATATAATAAAAGCACAACAATGTCTTTCAGTAGGCTCTCACTTAATGCACAGTAGTAAACCGAGAGCAGTTTGATTTCAGATACAGTACTTTGGTATCCAGAGTTATTGCTTGGTTGACTCCCTCTCTGCCAGCATGTTATTTTCTGACAATTAAATACCAGAGCTACTGTATGAAAGCTTGATGGGAAAGCTATTGCAGTATTTTTGGTGCACCTGATCTATGACAGATGCATTCAGATACACACTTTTTTCTGTTTTCTAATGTTACCACAATTCTGAATTTGTTACATAAAAGAAAAAAAACCTGAATGACTACCTTTATTCATACATATATTAAAAAGGTAATTGGTTCATGTGTGTGTGTGTGTGTATGTGTGTGTGTGTGTGTGTGTGTGTGTGTGTGTGTGTGTGTGTGTGTGTGTGTGTGTGTGTGTTTTCCTAATAGTTTAAGCATTTAATTTAATAGTTTAAGCATTTTAGTGCTATATTGTGTTAATACACTTAACATTGGTAACAACATTAACTATTGTGTGCAGAATGCTCTGGTTGCAGAAAGCAGTAAAATTTGTCTGAAAAGTGGTAATAATTCCTATATCTGTAACAGGGACAAAAGCAAATGCTGATGGGACAGTCAGAGTTGCAGCCTGTTTAGAATTTCAGTAAAAGACACAAATTGTGATTATGCAAACTGGAAAATAAATGCTATATAATTTTGGAGTACAGGCAACTGAATTTATACACCACTGAGTACATTTTTTGGATATTAGTATGCACTGATTTTTTCATAGCAATAATTATGATTTTTTTTGTATCAGAGAAACTTGTTAATGAAATTAATATAACAAGTATTACTCATTAGGTTGTATTACTTTTAATTATTAAAAATAAGCAGTATTAACTGTATCATGTAACAGTAAGACTGATCAAATTAATGGCAATACAGAGGAGCCACATACAGTAAAAGACAGAAATTAGTATTTCAAAGCAAGAATAGAATGGATGTGGGTGCACAAGCAACCCACTGTATGAATCAGATCCTGAAAATGTTGATGATATACTTGTCTAGAAGTAGCACTTAAAACCTAAACAAGAAGAAAAAAATCTATAAGGATAGACTTGCATATAAATTTAAGATGGCCCTTGGGCAGTAACCATTTCAAATCTTGGGACCTGCATTGCCGAGTCCCAAGAAGTGGAGACCAAATGACCAAAAATCTAGACTTGCATATATTATGTCTGATATTGCCATTTCTCAGAATATTCCCTTTTCTCCAAGGTATGGCAGTCTTGGAGTTGGTATATATAAGTTAAGGGATGTGTGGGCTTAGTCTCCACAACAGGGAGGACAAGGAGGCTTGCCCCCCCACAAAAAGTCATCAACTTTATAGTTGAAGAGTGATGTTTGATATTCACTCTTCTCTGGCATTTTCAGTCTTTTTTTCAGTCTTGTGATGATGGAAGTATCAAGATTTTAATAGGACGCTGCATTTGCATATCACTATATAAATGCTTTTAGTGCTATAATGGAAAGTTGGGCAATTATGTTGACAGAACTGAAATGCATTATATACTAAATGATACTTTGTATAACAGTATCTCTAAATGTGACTGGTAACAAAACATAGTCTGTTGTACTGTTTGGTAGTAATCAGGGAAATAACCATTTTTTTTATTTTCTGGAATTGATTGTAAATTTGCTTCAAGACTGTTGTTCCCCACCACAGATGAAGGAGCCATGCAGTTTGAATTTGTTCACCAGACTTCTGGGGTTCTGTCTCCAGTAACATAACAACTTTTTTTTCAAGGGCATATATCCTAAATATAGGATTAAAAATGTAGTACATTACTAATGTTATTCCAGTAGAAGACAGTTATTGGATATTTTGTAAATTATACCATATTATACAATGACCCCCCATTAATATTCAAAAATGTGCACGCTGATTGGTCAGCGTGCATGTTGTAAATCCAAATTATAGTAATGGAAAAAGGTCCAGTCGCCCAGACTTTTTCCATTACTATAACTCTTTTTTTACAGCAACACTGTCTCGCTATGTTAAACAGCAGCAAGGAGGCATTATACAATGCCATTATTTAAGAAAAGTAATTATTTTTTTTCTTAAATAATGTCATTGTATAATAGCAATAACCCACTTCTGGGTGTGGGTAATGCTGGATTTACCCACGGTTGGCTGTGTTTGGCCACTCGGGCTTTGCCCTCATGACCAAACCACACCAACTGTGGGTAAATCCAGCATTACCCACATCCAGGCATGGGTTATTGCTATAATATGCCACTCTGAATAGTTATCTTCTTTACTCGCCCTTTTTATACTTTTTTATTATGCTTTTGTGTTGACATCAGAAAGTTTAGAACCCTTGCTTTAGGCAAAATTATGTCCCCTTAAAAATTAATTTCTACCCCATCACTTACATGTTGAATGCCTGTCTACATGCATGAGAATGCCAGTAATACCATATGAAAAAATATTGAAAGTGATTTTACAGGCTTTGTAGCAGCATTAGAATCCAAAATTTTCATTAACTTCAAAATGTATTAGATTTTGTAAGAGAAATCTATAGAGATATGAAAGACTTTTGCATTCAGTTTGCTTAGACTAGCACATCCCCGGCAGTTTGGAGAAAAGTTGTTGGATACATTATGCAACAGATTTTTGAGAAGTATAATCATTCATTTCCATGATGACCATTTTTCCAAAGACTAGCCAGTTGAAAATGACTGAACAGAGCTTTAGAAAAAGCTTTAAGTTCTGTGCATAGTATCTCTTTCTATGATATGGAACCACCTTTGAATTAGACATAACAAACAGGGGAGCACAGGAGATACAGATACCTTCAATGGATGGGGAGACTTTTCTCCACATAAAATAAGATTAAAGGTTTCACTGAAGCAGTATTCACCAGTCTTGTCTGACTGTGATTCAACTAAACAGTTCTCATTAAGATATTTGATTTTTTTTGTAAGATAATACGGTTAGGATAGAATATATGTTCAAATGATAGATGCATGAAGCAGCAAAGAGTCAGAAATACTAGACGAATCTTATGTTCTAACATGATTAGAGTTATACAGCAACAGCCAAACTAATGAAGAAATTGTTTGTGTTACTTAGAAGCAGAAAAAGTAGAACTTAATATTAATATTAGCTGGAGTTTCTACCAGGGAGAAGAGTAGCAAATTTATTCCATTATTCAGGGAATGTCAAGATGCAGGTTTGAGTTTCAAACTGCTGTACCCAGCTGTTCAAAATATTCTTCACTGGAGTACCTGATAAGGAAGAAATAGAAAAGTGAGCTGTGAAACAGAAATAAATTCTGCTTCTTGTTAGTCTGGAAATAAAGACCACTGAGAGACTGTATATGTGAAACATTTTTCCAATGTTTCAATGGAAAATGTTGGAGTGAAGGAAGGGAATATGACAGTTGACTACAAGAATTAAAAGTACTTCAGAAATGAAGCAAAGGCAGGATTTGGGAGATGGAGATGAACAGTAATAACACCAATAACTTAATGTGGGATTACAATGCAATAATTATATGTGTGAAATATGACAGAACAAGAAAATCTGGAAATATCGGATGTTTTCAGAATTTGTTGGACTTGTGGGGGGCTCTAAAGCATATGTTCTACTTTGTCATGTGTTCAAAAATTCTTTGGGAAGAGGAAGAGGAGAAAGAAAGTTAACTGTAAGTAAAGACATTTTTTTTCTTACTAGCATTGTTTTTGTGGTGTATGCTTTTCTTTGCATAGTATAAAGTTTTCTCAGTTATTTTTAAGTGTGATAGGGATTGTAAACAGGTGCTCTTACTCTTTTTTTATCTTATCTTTTTCCCTTCTCTCTTTCTTCTTGTTCAGTTTTAAGAAATGTAGGCAATGCCATGAAAAAAGCCTGGTTAAAAGAACATGACAAAAGAATAATTAATGTGCTTTTTCTATTTCTTGCATGAGGAAATGCCTGGATTAAGGACCTTAGATTAATTTAGTAACATGTTTTAAGAGTAAACAAGTAAATGAAAAAGAATATTGAATATTATGAGGCTTTTTTAGCAAATACGTGTATGCTCAGTAGCAATTCTGCAGCTGGTCTTCATATTTCCATGGAAACAATCTGATAAAGAGAAACTGGCTGCCTGGTTCTCATGTCTCCATGGAGAAAGTCTGATGAAGTGAAACTGGCTACAATCTGGTGCAAAGTGATTGGCTGAAGAAAAAAAAAATCTGAGAAAAGAAATTGGATAGGAGATAATGTTCTTTAAAACTATTCAGCGGTTTTCACAGCTGGGAGAACTAAAAAAAGACATAACCAATTAGCACTTAGTAGAAGCACAGGCTACACCATGCATCTTACATTTTTAACCTTTCTTTTTGATTAACTCTAGTCTGTGAGTGTGGATATCAGTTTGAGACTTTTGTTCCTATTAGGAGGGTAAATGTTCAGTATTTGAAGATGTACATAGTTTTGTGTGTTAGTATTAAGTTAATAGGTTTTAGTGGGTATTGGGGGGTTGTTTGAGGACTTTTAATAAAGCAAAAAGTTTTGTAAGATGTGACATAGGCTCAAATGGATATGACAAGTAACAACTGTATAAAACTTTAAACTGTCAAACAATTTATGCATGCAAAACACGAGTAGTGCCACTGGCGAAATGAACCATGGTTTAGAATCAAATGAAGATTTGATAGTGTAAGGCAACACACCATAAAAGCACTGCTTTTCATCCTGTTAAGTCACGAAACTTCATCAGACAAGTTACTACAAAACTTTGATTGGATTAATTATGCCCTCTAGCTCCTCCTTCAATTCAAATCACATTAACATGGTTTATATTGGCATTTAAATGTTTAGTGATTTGAAGTGAATTAGGAGCTAGAGGGCATATTTTATCCAATCAAAGTTCTGTATTGTTTTTACGCGTACTATTTAAACGTGTTTCTTATTGTAGTAACTTGTCTGATGAAGTTTCGTGATTTAATTTCTCATGTTTTGGTTTGTTGTTGGCTTTGCCAGTTTGTGAATTTATGCATGTAACACAAAAGCTGGAACTATATATTTAACAAAAAAGGTGTTATACATAAAAGGTGGGAATAATAATTTTAATGCAATGATGCTTTCAGTAATGTCTTTAAATGTCAACAGTCTCACAGATAAGTGCAAAAAAGAAAGAATAGTGAACTATATTAAAAATGTAGAGTGCAAATAGATATTTTACAGGAGACACCCTTAGAAAGAACTGAGCATGTGAATTTGATAAAGAAAGGCTTTCAGGATGGTTATTCAGCAGAATACCTGGGACAAAGGAAAAGAGGAGTACTTATATTAATTGCAAGGGGAGCTGCAATAGGGAAAGTAGAGAATAACAAAGATAATAATGGCAGATTTGTAGTGCTAGGGGGCTGCTAGCAAGGGGGGATTACACTGGCATGCATTTATATTCCACATAAAACTGCTATAATGGAACCTAAGAAAGTTCTATGAGAAATAATTTGTTTTCAGCAAGGAATACAATTTATGGGTGGGGACTGGAATGTGATTTGCAACAGTGAATATGTGTCTGGGGCTGGGGGCCCAGAGAAGAAAGTATAACAAAGGAGGGTAGATTTTTGTAGAAATTTGTGAAAATATTTGGCATGGAAGATGCGAATTTGGTAATAGGAGTTTGGAGTGAATTTACATATCATTCCCCAAGATATAAAAACTGGGCTAGGCTAGACAGAATTTACATTTCACAGGAACATGTGCATTTAATTGATGGTCTTGATATGTACCCAATAACTATTTCAGATCATGCACCAATAATAATTAAAATAAAAACATAGGGTAATGAAATAAAAATGAGACACTGGCACTTTCCAACCTCATCATCTTCTTTCGGCTGTTCCTGTTAGGGGTCGACACAGCGGATCATCTGTTTCCATTTCATCCTGTCCTCTGCATCTTGCTCTGTCACACCAACCAACTGCATGTCCTCTCTCACCACATCCATAAACCTTATCTTAGGCCTCCCTCTTTTCCTCTTACCTTTTAGCTTCATCCTTAGCATGTTTTTCCCAATATACTTAGCATCCCTCCTCAGCACATGCCCAAACCAACGTAATCCTGCCTCTCTGGCTTTGTCTCCAAACCTTCCAACCTGGGCTGACCCTCTAATATACTTATTCCTAATCCTGTCCACCCTCGTCACACCCAGTGCAAATCTTAACATCTTTAACTCTGCCACATCCAGCTCTAACTCCTGCCTTTTTGTCAATGCCACTGTCTCCAAGACAGCAGTAAATATTTACTTTCCAACCTATCTGTTGAAAAGAGAGGAATTTAAGGAATGGGTATTGGAGATTATTCAGGAGCTATTAGAGAGGATAGAAATTTCTTCTGAAAATATAGCTAGACAGCAGGATAAAATTAAGGTGGGGTTTAAAAAATAGGGTGGAAATAAAAGAAAGGGAACTATGATTAAGAAGTAATATGAATTATTTAGAGGGACTGACAAATATTAAAGTATAAATCACAAAAACCACTGATATCAGAAAAAAACAAAAATAAAATAAAATTAAACCGAATCAGAGCCAAAAAGATGACGATAACTTTAATCGAAAATAAATCCACATCAAACAGTAAGCGCTTTCGTCCACACTGGACTTCTTCAGACTGCATAATCATAAGATTATGCAGTCTGAAGAAGTCCAGTGTGGATGAAAGTACTTACTGTTTGATGTGGATTTATTTTGAATTAAAATATTAAAGTACTGCAGAATAGAGGGGATCTCACAGAACAAAAAGAGGATAAATTGCAGAATGCTAAGCAGAAAATAAGGGATTATCTCGACAATATGCATGAGTTTAGAAAGATTGCTGGTAAGCAACTGTTTTTTGATAATAGTTGAGCACAAAAACTTTTAGCACAACAACTCAGGCAGCAGAAAGTAGAAAGGGCTATCGCCAGGCTTAGCGTGCCTATAACAAGGAATGTAACAAGAGATCCTGTAGAGGTATTAGAAATATTCTGGGAATTCTATGAAAGTCTTTATAAAGCAGAGAAATATGGAAATCAAGAAAAGATGCAAATGGAAATGTTTATGGAAGAATTAAAAATGCCAAAGTTAGAGGTAGACAAGGCTGAAGTACTTACGGTTAGGACAGGAGCAGATGAGATAAAAATTGTGATGTATAACCATTCAAAAGGAGTCCCCAGGAATAGATGGCATTCCTGTTGAAGTTTGGAAGCTAGGAGGGAAAAAATGATAAAAACCTGGAAGGTTTTGTTTGGTAGTATTTGAAGAGGAGGAGGAGTAACAACCTCCTGGAAGAAAGCAGTGGTAGCTGTAATACCTCAAGAGGATAAAGATCCATCAGACCCAGCTTCATACAGGCCCAGTTCTATATCAAACCATGATTATAATTGTTTGTCTGTAATAGCTAAGTGAATGACAAAAGTAATGCCAAAATTGATAGCTATGGATCAACGTGGTTTTGTGGAGAGGAGGCAAACATTTGACAACATTAACAGAACTCTGATGGTCCAAGAGGAAGCAGAATATAAGAAAATACCATTGTTGTTGGTGGGTCTTGATGGAGAGAGAGCATTTGACAGAGTAAGCTGGGACTTTATGAGCAGGCAATGGAAGCATTTGCATTTCCTGAAAAAATTATAAGGTTGATTAGGAGAAAATATGAGGGATCTGAGGCAAAAATTAAAGTGGATAGGCTCCTCTTTGATAATATCTTCTTGGACAGAGGGACCAGGCAGGGGTATCCTCTTTGCCATTTATTATTTGCATTATAGTTAAAACCACTGACAAAGAAATAAAGGACTCAGAAATTCAAGGATATAATTGGTATGGTAATCAAGAAAAGATGGCTCTATTTGCAGATGATATTATTTTATACCTAATCAAAAAAAAAAAGAGACATTACAGTGTTGTGGAACAATCTGAGACAGTTTCAGATCTTTTGGGAATACAAAATTAATGAAGCTAAAACAAAGGCAACAGGTGTGGCAGCTAAGGATATGTGGGAAGAGATTAAACAATAGATAATACAAAAACTGAGAAAATGGAAGCTGTGTTATATGGATATGGATAGTCAGATATAAGCAGTCAAATTATTTTTAGTCACAAGCAGAAAGAAGGAGAAGTCTTATACACAGTTCAAGCATATTTTTATCAACCAGTGGAGAAGTTGTGGATAGCAATTCATAAAGAGCTGAAGGACTTTTTTTCTGGGAGGAGAAGATGTCAAGAGTCAAATGGAATATGCTGATTCTTCCAGTAGAACAATGCAGACTGGGATTAATGAATTTGAAGGGGTATTTCATGGCTGCACAGTTAAGGCCCCTATACATAGCACAAGCAGAAAACTATAATTCAAAGTCAAAAGGGATGATGTTGAAATGGGGGGGGGGTCAAGAAACAAGAAGAGACTGGGATTTTGGATGCAGGCCTTTAAGGAGAATAACAATAATCATACAGAATATTATATCCATAAAGTAGCAGAAAGTATTTTAAGAACTCAGTCAGCACAGGAATGAAGAAAGGAGATTCTGCCGATAGGGATTTATGCAATTAGAGATATAGACAATAGGCAAGAGGGGAAGAATTTGTTGGTGAAAACAGATAAAGGAACCAAGGTATTGGGAGCAAATAACTAGAGAGGGAAAGGTAATAGAATGGGAAGAAGAGGCCCAGAAGAATTTTGACTGCTAGCTAGAGATGATTTGCCTGCCTGTCATGATGATATCATAGGGCAGGGCAAAGAGAAGGAAATGGGGGTGTCCTAGATGAAAGACCACCACTGGTAGAGTTTTTAGTAGAATCTAGACCAGAAGCTGCCATTAAAAAATGAATAATTAGTAGAGCATATAAAATATAGCATGATAACTATAAGAATCAATCAGAGGAGGTTAGAAAGGATTGGAAAGAAAGATTGGATAAGCAATTCACAAAGAAACACTGGGAGGATATATGTATGTCTCTCATTTATGCAACCAAATCTAGAAAATTTAGCATTTTTACTTAGAAATGTTTATATATATATTTTTATACTCCAAGTTGACTCCAGTTTATTTTTCCTCAAGTAGACAGCAAATGTTGGAGGTATGATGGGAAAAAAAGTTACTTGGGAACATATTTTCTGGGACTGCAGTGGGTTGGTGGACTTTAAGGATTCCCTGTGGGATGCACTGACGGAGATGTTGGGTGGGAGGATTGGTGTGGTGAGAGAGATGATTTTTCTGAGCTATGATACAGAATTGGAATTGCCTAGACATGATTAGGCCTTGCTGTGTCTAATTATGGTGGCTGCCAAAGAAGCAGTTATTAGAAAATAGAAATCAAAATCTAAACTAACTGTATTAGAAGTAGTGAATATAGTCACAGAGCTAAAACAACTGGAACTGAGGTCTTTATAAAAGGGTAGAATCAAACTACATAGGAAAAATGGGAATTGTGGGACAATACATACAGGGAGGAAAGATATTTAAAACAAGGCAGGATCTAAATGAGCTATGCAATGTTTGAAAATGATTAGATAGATCATAAGTGATGTATAATGTTTGCAACTGGGAGTGTGTCAGTGTGATTTGTGATGTAAAATGTTTGCAAGCAGGATTGTGTCTGTGTGATTTGTTTTCATTTATATAAATGTATGATTAGTTATGTCATAATTGATGGTTTAATAAATATGTTTCTTGTTTAAAAAAGGGGCAGGAATATTTATTTAATGTTGCTTAGGTTATATGATATATAGCAATATATGAGAAGTATAATATTTGGTAATGTTAATTTGTTAATACAGTTTGATTACTTTTGTATAAATGCAAATTTGCCTATGTCACAAGTGATTATTCAATACAGGTGTTTAAAAAAAAAGATTGTAAGAACTTATTTTCACACATACCATTAAATAAATCAGAATATTTATCAAGGGGAAGATATCTCCAATGTCAAGAAAAATGTACCCATGATTTATGAATGTAAATGCAAAAACAGAATTTGTTTAACTGTGACATAGATTAGATTAGATTAGGTTGGTTCAGACTGGAAAAGAGCAATATGCTTAAATAATACTGGATTAAGAAGCTGAAGGTGATAGTTACAGGCAGTAATCTACATTTTTATGTATGTGTTTGTATGTGTGTGCATATTTGTTTTATTTATTTTTATTTATTTTACATATGTTTGGATACCTATATATCTACCTATATGCCTGTAACTGGTCTATTATGGTATCAATGTGCAATCCTGTAAACAAGCATAAAATAAAATAAATATATTAAAAGAGCCCTCTGAATTGTAAATTTTCAACAAATGCCTGCATAACTCTCAAATGTCCCTGATTTTTCATAACATCCCTGATTTTGTCTCGTATTGTTGCCCTCGGACCTGCTCCTTGTAATTTTTTTTTATTTTCTGGTGAATCACCTGAAGATTGCAGTAAGCCTATAGAGCCAACATTAGAATTTTATCTTATTATTCAAAACACGCACATTGATGTAAATCCTGATGCTCTGTTATGTTTTGATAAACTAAAGAAATATTTAAACATTGTTCCTGTTTCTGGACCATTACTTTTGGGTTAGTCTCTGATTTATGATCATAGGTTCATAGGTTTATAGGTGTTTACTAGACTAGATGTCCTTGCAGATCATTTTAAACCTAGTTAATTTCCCATTTTGTGCTCAAAGTAACCTATACTATTTTGTATAGATTGTCTTTACCCATCCCTTGGTTGATGCTTATAGATATTACCCCTAAGGAGAATAACTGTGATCATGCCTTTAATAATTGGTGGGGACCTATACATGGGATAAAGAATTTATGATCTGCCTCTCTCTATTAGTAGTATAGGGGCAGGCATGGGGTAAGTTTTTTGTTTCTTATCCACAGATCTAAGTGGTGCTTGAATATGGACCAGGGATGAAATTTGTTTTAGGTGGATGGGGAGTCTGTTTCACAGAAGCAGTATCCTCTGACAGATATACCTGTCTCTCCAAACCATTCTGTTGCTGTTGCAGAAGAGGTTTATATATCTAGACTGATTATTTCTGATGCTATATGATTTGCTGATGTGCAGTAAATCCACAGGTCACCTCTTAGCAGTCTGAAGGATACTGAGTATAGTGACAGGGCTTTGAGTTGGTCCATGCAGGAAAGACTGTTTTGGCTTGTATCATTTCAGTAAGGTATCTCTGTGGACAGTCCAGTTGTTGCATGTGTCTAGACAGATATGTCTGCAGGTGATTCGGCCATGCTGGCTAATGTCACCAAATAGGAGTAGGTATTGGTGGGTATAAGTGGGTTGCGGACCTGGCCTACTCCAACCTACACCAGGGACTCATGCTAATGGTGGAAGGGGTGCATGTTGCCTATGTGTGCCTGTCATAAAGCCCAGCAGCTCTGGGTCAATAAGATTCTGGCCTGCCTAATGTCCAGCTGTCCAGCATGGGTTATGTGGGATAGCTCTACTGAGTGAAAGCTGGATGGAAAACAATCAACCTGCCATATATGAACTAAGAATTGCTACACTCAGTGTAGTTTTATTGACAGGATGTAGCTTGGACATGGATGACATGATGGTAAAGAGGAGGCTAGACATCCTATGTATCCAGAAACAAAGTGGAAGAACAGCAAAGCCACTTGTTTTGGAATCCACACTCTACAACTCAGGAGGAGGGCAGAGTAGAAATGGTGTGGAAATCATGATGAGGGGGAAGCTTCAGAAGACAAGTGACACATTTATGGCAATAAGACTGCATTGTAATGACAGGCATGGTTCATAATCTTGGTCTATGCCACAGCTCAGGGCTGTAATAGTGAGGAAAAGAATGCATTCAGACAACAGGTGCAGGAACTACTAGATAAAGCAGGACCAACATGAATTGGTGTTGATAATGAGAGACCTGAATGCGCATATCAGGACAGACAAAACAGGATATGAGGACTACCTCGGTTGACATGGGTGGAGCAACAGGAATAAAGAAGGAGATGCCATACTAGACTTCTGTCTGGCAAATGGCTTGATGGTGGACAAAAATAGTTCAGCAAGAGAGACAGCCAGAAGATCAGATACAAGAGTGGCCAACATGCATCTCTGGTTGACTTCCTCCTGATAAGGAAAGTTCAGTGGGGTAGAATCAACTATTTCAAAGTTATCCAAGTAGAACAGTCAGCCTACACCATAAACCACTGGTTGCCACAATCAGTTGCAAGCAGTGGTCAGAGAAGGCTCTAAGGTCAATAGAGACTAGTTTAAAGATCTAGAAGTTAACTGAAAAGAAAGCACAGAAGTCAAAGGAAGTACGTAGGCCTCTGGCTCCTCTGGAGGAAGAGGAAACAGTTGGAGCTGAAGTAGAATGACATCATCTCAAAATAACATGTGTAATGACATCATGTCAAAACAGTATGTGTGAGACCTATAGAAACAAGTATGCAGCCAAATCAGGTATGGAACTGAGGTACATAAGGAAAGCTGCTGTGGTGAGGGAGAGTCAAGGAAGAGTGCAGACGTCCAGGAAGTCATCAAAAGAAATATGGTGTACAGGAAAAGGTGAGAGATAGGAAAGATGGGCCAGGCTAGGAAGGAATACTGGTTGTCTAACAAAGAGGCTAAGAAGGGAATTGCAATAGCAAAGAGCAATGCATTAGAGGCAGTCTACCATCTTCTGTAAAGTGACATAGTAGATGGCAAAGAAACTGTCAGGTTGCAAGGCAAAGACAGAAAGATAAAGAAGATATTCAGGTGACCTTCATAAGAGATACCGGCAAGTACCAGCTCACCAGTCCACAGGACATCAAAAACAGATGGAAGGAGTATTTCTAGCAGCTTCTAAATGAAGAGAATCCCACAGAAGCTGTATTGCCCAAGTCTACGTCTACAATGAAAGAAGAGGAAGAGCCTACCCTTGACAAAGTAAGAACAGCACTAAGAAAATGAAGTAAGTGAAAGCAGCAGGCTCAGATGACGTCACAGCAGATATGATTAAGATGTTGGGTGAGATAGATGAGAAATGGCTTCTGAGGGTATTCATAGCAATATGGAAAGAAAAGCATATCCTAGATGACTGAAGAATAAGCATACGAGTTCCAGTGTACAAGACCAAAAGGGACATCTACAACAGTGGGCAGTACAGAGAGTTGAAGCTGTCACACTGCATGAATGTTCTGGAGTGGATGACTGATAAACAAATACACAGAGAAGTAAACAGTAAGATAGGAGAGAAGTGGTTTGGATTTAGATCAGGGTGCATTATGACCATCTCAATGTTTGCAATGAGACAGATAATTGAGAAGAAGCTAGAAGTGAGGAAGTAGTCTGACTGGACATTCCTAGACTTGAAGAAAGCATTTGACAAGGTCCCAAGAAAGCTGATATGGGAGACCGGTCGGGACTCAAAGTCCAGAAACATTGGTAGAATTAGTGTAGGCTATGTACAAGGACCCAATGACACAAGTACAAACAGTGTCTGGCCTCACAGAGGGGTTCCCAGTGGGCGTGGGTGTGCACCAGGGCTCAGCTTTGAGCCCACTGCTGTTCATACCAGTGAAGGACTACATTAGCAAACAGCTCAGAGGGAACAGCTATACAAAGTTACTGTATGCAGATGATGTGGCATTTCAGATAGACTCTGAGAAAGAACATCAGCAATGGATAGAGGAGTGGAATGTAAAACTGAAGGCACATGAGATAAAACTGAGTGCAGATAAGACAGTTGTAATGGCAGCAATTGAGGAAATCAGAAGTGGATCAGGTTAACAGAATCAAGTATCTGGGAAGAATGGTTGAGGAGAAGGGAAGTCTGAATGTGGAGGTCAAAGCTAGAATAAGAGGGGCTGCAGTCAACTGGCACAAAGTGTCAGGGATAGTGTGTGACAGAAGAATAACAAATAAGTGGGATCCACAGTATGGTTGAAGCAACCATATGGTTGAAGTCCTTGTGGGGAGGGTGTGTGGTAGCAGGTGGTCCCTATGGAGGGATTACATCATATTATACAAGCTCCCCTCATGGCAGTTTGTATGATGACCATATATGGGATAGCTGTTGCATGACCAGTGAATGCAAGGACTCTGGCTTCTCTTACACCAGCAGGGAACAATCAGGCACCAGAGCTCCTTCCCAGTAGGGAATGAATGAATGGGTGGCCAGGGCCGCATCTCTGTGGTTGTTAGACATGGGGGATAAAAACATACATAAAATGTTCTTCTAGCTGCAGAGGTTACAGTATTGTCATTATGTCCATCTAAAATTTGTGCAGTAATCCCTTTGAAAAACTGAATGTATTTTCTCATGTCTTCCTGTATGTACATATCTGTAATGTGTGTGCATGTGTGCTCGTGAGCGCGCACATGTGTGTGTGTGTGTGTGTGTGTGTGTGTGTGTGTGTGTGTGTGTGTGTGTGTGTGTGTATGTGTGTATGTGTGTGAATGCGTTTGTAGGAATGATTCATTTTTTAAGAAATGACCTGGCATAATCATACTTAAATATGAAAATCAAGGACTCTTCCAAGAAATTCCTAATGACTGATATAAATAAAGGTTGTTTCATTGTAATTAAACTGCTTTTCGGAGTGATGTTTGCATTGCCTTTACAAAACAGTTAATGGCCCGAGGTACTTCAAAGAGTTTTGAGTTTAGTGTTTGATTGTCCCACACTGGAGGCACTTAGTGGTCCTCTTTCTTTCCACTTATCTGCATTAGAATCCAGCATGACAGACAAGTGGATAAAGAAGCTGATGTCCATAGAATATAAAATATTTGAAAGTTCTTATGTCCTAGCATCACATCCATTATCCAATAGTATACCCATCAAGACGTCTCTGCAAGAAGTGAAGTCTCAGCCTCCATGAAGCAAGAGCCATCCAAGAGATTTCATCAAACCACAAAGCATTAGTATTGTATTTTTTGTTCCTTTTCAGGACACAAGAAGCTTCACTTATCTTGGATTTTGTCATCCTAAACACGTTTATCCTTAAGGAAACTTTTCACATGATGATGATGATGATGATGATGATGCAATCTATAAAAAAGGGATCTGGTAAAAATCAAGGCTAATCTTGGTACAGCAGAAAGTCGATGTCTAAAACAGTGCAACTGGAAATCAGGGACAACTCAGAGAAAGTAATTTAATGAAAAAAAAGTCTAAAGTAAAATCAAAGTATCAAGCACTTTGACACCCAACACAGTGCTTTTTTTAAGCTATCTTACTTGCAACATCATACATTTGAAGAAATGCAATCTTAAGACTTTGGTGAAATTTTTTGCATTATCTTTTTCTTAATATCATATCATACTTCACATATTCTGTTTTAAACTATCTATTCACCTTAACTACATAGAAAGCATCACATCAGATACACATAGATAAATAAATTAAATATCACAATGTACCAAAGGGATGAAATATTTATAGACTCAGTACTAGGAAGACATTGCAGATCCAGTCTTAGAAAGGTATCAACTGCCACATCACTTCACTCCCACCCATTTCATAGTGGTTAATGACAATCCAGGGGTAGTGAGATTAATGACTCTAGAGTGTCTTTTGAATATGATGTAGTTACTACTTACTACTTTAGATGCAGTTAATTCACCAGTGTTGAATGACCATTATAGTATGAAACATAAACTGAAACAGAGGAAAGTGAGATACTAATTATGCATCATGTGTTGAGTGATATCAAGCGACTACATCAATCTAATGCTGCTTTTAGATGAAGTTGTTAGATTGCTTGAAAAAGCACACTGCTGGGTGTGAAAGCATTTGACTTTGGATTTGCTTTCAATAAACTTCTTCCTCTAAGTAGTTCCAAGTTTGTAGTTATAATCTTCCATGTTCATCAGAAAGAAATTGGATTTGCAGTTTGAAATATAAAGATGACCGTTTGCATAATGAAATTACCAAGGTGATTAGGAGATATGTATGCTTCATGGTAGGAGCCACTCATTAAGGAATATAGCAAATGAATCTCTGATCAGAATTCTCCATTCCATTTGGATTTACAGCAGACTTTACAAAATCATGCTTGACCCCATCCAAGATACTCATATTAATTGTCTATAGTTTGGAAATGGTTCTTTGTAGAGCTTATTTTCTTGACAATTGGATACTATCACTTCAGTCCTCCATCATGTTGTATTTCAGTATGGTTTTAGCTCATCTGTGCCTCAAGGATCTAGGTCACATGGCAGAATCCATCCCCATGATGCTCCACACAAGACTCACCTGGGGATTCAATGAACTCCGGTTAGGCTTCACGTGAAGCCTACATGAAATTTGCATGTTAATGAGATGAGCAGCAATGCTAACTGCATATTCACATTGCTTATTACGCTTACATGAACACAAGCAAGGTTTCAACAGTGTTGCTGGACAGGAAACCACGGAGAGCAGCATGAGCACAGAAAGAAGAAGCATTCAAGTTTGCCTACGAATATACCTGCTCCATGCAATCCCGCAGACAGCCACAGTCCTTACCAGAGGGGAAAATCCTACATTAACAGCAGTAATAACACAGTAAATAAAGGTGTACTGAGTGCAGTGTACAGGAAAAATGTTATTTACAGAATGAAATCATGGAGGGAAAGAGTAAATGGCAAGGGCAACTACAGGGGAAGGTACATTGAGCAAGGACAGTAAGCTGATGAAAATGTGCACAGACATGAATGATGGGAATGAGTAATGAGGGAGAGGGCATGGTACATATGGCAATGTCCCCAAGATGGGATATGAGGATATATGCACACTTCCAGCACAAGTCAGTATCATAACATTACACACATATATAGATAGCACAGTATGTACTGCTGTTTACATCTCCTTAGCAAGTATATTATGACAGAAACATACATGATAGTATAAATGTGATGGTCATGCAAGGTTACATGTCAATGGAAGTGAATGGTAGTGATATACATATCACTGACATGTTCTCTGGAGAAGACCCTTAGCAAGGATGGTATATATCAAGTAAAACAAGTGAAGCTACCAACAAAACACAAATAATGATAAAATAAACCAGTGACCTGGTACAAGGTCTCACTATAACTGAAACTTGGCTTAAACTCTGCATAACGACTCCAAAGTTATACCTCCTGGCTATAATATACGTAATGACTGTATAAAGAGTAAAGGTGGTATTATTGCTTTATTATTTCACAGTATCTACCACATTTCTCCTTACAGCAAACCAATATCAACATTTATTTCAGCAGAGCTTTTTATTGCTTTCCTCAAAATAAACAATTATAAACAAATATGTATTGCTTTATTTATATCCCTCCTGACAACAATACAGCTATACTAGAAGATATCCTACATTGGATAGCCATAACATTTCCACAAGAAAAAAATGTTACTAGGTGATGTGAATGTCTATTGGTTGGACATAAACTCTGTCTCCCCTACATCTAGCATGAACTTATATGGTTTCACACAACTAATCAATAGCCCCACACATTATAGCAAGACATCAAATTCTCTGTTAGACTGGATCCTCGTATCAGACCCTAGCAAATATTCTATCACTGGTAGAATGTCAGACTCTTCAGTGATCATCTCCCAATCTATACATCTTTGACATCTCACACATCCAGTTAAACAGCATATTTATAAAACAACACATAACCTTTCTACATTTAACCCAGAAATGTTCATTACTATAGTATTATCTACTAACGGGAACTTCCTAAAAATCCTCCCCTTAGACAATGCTGTAACTGAATTCAATACAACTTTTCCAAATATCCTAAATAGCTTTGCACCTCTTAGAAGGAAGAGACTAAAAACAAGTAATACAAGTTTGCTATCCAAAATGAAAAGAATGATAATGCAGGATAGAGAAAAAAAACATGTAAAGGATGGCAAAAATATAATGCACCTCAATATCTTGAAAACTTCAGAATGCTTCAAAATCATACTAAAAAAGCAAATAAATGTAGACAAAAACTGTACTATAATAACTTTCAGAATAATACTAAACACAACACTAAAAAATTTTGGACATCCATTAAAGAAATCTTACATCCTGGCCAAAAATTCAACCCAAATCCCTCTTCCGATAACTCACCTCTTGAAACTGCAATACAGTTCAACTCTTTTTTTTATAGAGAGTATAGCATCTTTAACCAAGGATTCTTCAATATCTAATCCCAACCTTGCCCAACAGTCACATAACACAACATCCATTTTCGCCTTCAAACCTATGCCCACATCCTATATAAAACTACTTTTAAACAAATTTAAACCATGTTCTTCAGCTGATGATCATCCAAGCAAGTACCTAAAAATAGAAACAAATTGCATTGCTTATCCTGTCTCAATCTCTATAAATACATCACTCCAGGACTTCCACATTCCCTGTTTCTGGAAAAAGCCACACATTATTCCTCTGCACAAAGAAGGAAATTCAACATACATTAATAACTTTAGACCTATAGCAATCTTATCTTCCCTCGCCAAAATACTTGAAAAATGTATTCAGAAACAATTGCTAGACTATCTCCTGCAGGAAGAACTCCTATCCCCTAGAAAACATGCTTCAGTCCTTCCCATAAAACTAGCACTGCCCTTCCCACCTATATAGATATTGTCAATAAAGCTAGAGATAATGGCAAACTAGTATCTTCCTTATTTCTAGACTTGTCTAAAGCCTTTGACACAGTTTGCCACAACAAACTTCTAAAATGTCCACACCTGATCTCTCTTAGCTCACCCTTCTGTGGTTCAAAAGCTACCTGTCCAATAAGTACCACAAATCTCTACCCATAGTCCCCTCCTCTTTAACATTTTTATCAGCTCCCTCTATACTTTCACACAACAGGCCACCCTACAATACACAGATAATTCTATTTTGAGTTGCACATCTGACAACAAGGTACACCTCCAAAAAATTACTCATTAAGTTGTAGCAGCCACTGAAACATGGCTTTGTAACTCACAACTCATGCTTAACTCAAAAAATACCAAACTGCTACTTTCCCCCCCAAATCTCTCTCTCATGAAAAAACTAAATTTAAAGTCCTCTCTCTTGATAATATAACCACTGGAGTCATTTCTTATAGCAATCTATTAGGGGATATAGAGGATGATAATCTTACATTCGACTTGCAGTTACAAATTGCATAAGAAAAACTCATCAAAAACTAGGGATGCTTTACAGGGTCAAAAGCTTTCTCACTGATGCAACTAAAACTACACTTGCCACTAATTATTTCCTCCCACTCATCTTTATGGTGCTCCCATCCTTACTAACCTCTACACTTCACAAAAATTGAAGCTTGTAAAATGTTATAACAAAGTTGTTAAATTTTCAGCAAATACCCATTTCAGATTCCATTACTGTATAGCACTAAAAAGCCTTAACTGGTTAGAGCTGACACATCTAGTAACATATATGGAACATCTTACCACCTATAAAATTATCCAGCATCCATCTGCCTGTCCAGCACCAAAGAACATTCTGCACATCTATGTTCCCAGTCAATCATTGTGATCCAGTTACCAAAAATTTCTGTTTGTCTACAAACCTAGTAAACCTGCTGGGCATTGTCTGTACTCATACAAGGTTGCTAAGACCTGGAACTCTTTACCTGTATCCATCAGGTCTATAGCCTCCCTTCCATCTTTCAAAACCATTCTGAAAGACTTCCTAGCTAAAATCTGGTTCTGTTCTTGCTCAAAACCAAGATAAACTATATCCATCAATGTGAACAAGTACCTTTTCATTACTTTCCCATCTTCACTTACTTCCTTACTGCTATCTAATTCTCTTCCCTTACTTTCATGCTAAATATGCCCTAAGTCTGTTTCCTTGACTTCATATTACAACTCATAATTGTCAGAGTGCACTTTATAAAGGATGGCATCATCAGTTTATGCTGAGAAGAGGATGTTTGAAGGGCTGTATGAAATTGCTATGGAGTCATGTAGCAGTGTAAAAGCATCTTCTGAATGCTACTTAATTAAGGGGAGCAGGACCTGGATTCCTACTCATCTGAATGCATACAAACCCACTCAGACATGGGTGCACACAGGTTGACTGTTGTGAAATTAGATCCCCTATCTATCTAGATATACAGGCTAGAGAACACAATACTTAATGCTAGAGCCATCACAGAAGTCTGACTTTAGTGTTGTCAGAGTGGACTTTATAGAGAATGACATGATCATAGTGTTGCAGGTAGCATATAATGTTATGAGATTTGGGTGCAAAGCCAGGATTTGTGATATGACTGTGTGAGTGCCTTTGCACAAGTATTTATTAATACATCCTGGCAACCTAGGTGAAATAAGCTGTCATGGATGTATATTGCAGAAGTGAGATAGACATGTACCTGTTTTTCTGGATGTTGTGTAGATGAGACACACACACACACACACACACACACACACACACACACACACACACACACACACACTTGGGAAATACTAGAAGTTCAATGATGGAGTTATGTGTGACTTCATATTCAGAAGAAGGCATGTCCACATTAATACAAATTACTGACAGTATTAATGGGATATAGTCATGCATGAGTAATGTCCAATCTCACTATAAACTCATACCAAATGAGTGACTCGGACACTGGCTTACATGTGTTCTCTTTTGTAGCCCAAATCATTTACACCTGTTTGCACTATGCCATGTGCTGCACATATGGTAAAGGCAAAATAAAAGGGGAAGCAAAGGTTAAACAATAATACAGCCCTGGATTTCAACCATTAGACTATTGCACTTACACAGCATAATTGCAGTGGATTATCTCTCTGTGCCTAATACACAGCATTGCAATAGCAATTAAATAATGTGCATACAAGCAATTCACATTTATTATCCAGTTTTAACAGTTCATGCAGTTGTCCATTCTCAGTTGATTGTAAATGTGTAGATAACATATGTAGTGGAATGAGTGAAAACACAATAATTATTAATGTGTTTGCAAAACTGTAGCTCTGCCTTTTCTTTTTATTCTGGAAATTTGCTTTACTATCACACATGCAATCTCTAGTGCATATTGCTTCATTTTTCTTTCAAGGTATGATAAAATGACATGATAGTGAACAATAGTTTTTAGCAAAGACAGGAAACAGTGCTATTATTTAATTATTGCATTTGTTTACCGGGAAAGTCCACTGGGTCTTAGCGACCCATTTTCAGTGGAGGCCCAGGGAGAAAAGCTCCACAAAAAGTTACATTAATACTAATAGTAAATGAGAGTTTACATTAATAGACATAATTCAGAGTCAGGAAGACATAGGCTTTCATGTGTAACATTCAGTGTACAAGAAAATGGATAATGAGAGAGGTGGTCTCAGGTGCAGACGACAGAGTTCCTGGAGTGTGCCTCTATCCACCCTGTAGTGCTCTACTATTATTATTATGCCAATAAAATATACACATGGGGTGTTTGGTTTGTTTAAAAGCTTACCGCAGTTAGTTCCACACTTTGTAAGTGTATCCTTGCTCACACACCCACTTCAGAGAAGGGTGTCTGTGGATTATTGTGTTTTACTTCAGTCAAAGTAATCATTCACAGCTGCAAGCCATTAGCACCTAACAATGGTGTAGAGGCTACACTAGGTTTACATCTTCTACAGAAAGTAAAACGTTTGGTATTCAGACATTCTAATGAGTTCACACCTCATTTGCATCTTCAGTGTGCTGAGAGAGCTGAATTCTTCACTGAAAGGTAACCATATAGCTAGAGAACTTGAAGGGGAGGAGACTGTTTTCAGTCATGATCATTGTGAGAATATAGGGATAAGTAGACTTTTGGGACTGCTTTTTCTATAGTGGATATTTCAGTTGCATGTGGCTGGTTCTTTGGTAAATTGCATAAATATATATTACAGATGTCAGTCATGTCAGATAGTGATGGCATTGCTGAACAACTCACAGACATTCTATATAGCCACATTTACAAGTACCAGTTATGCAGGTATCTGGCATTCATTCATGTTCTTACACAATTATTTTTTTCTATTACAGGTTCCACACTTACACTAACAGCCCTTCAGTTGCAACTGTAGTCATTCAGGACTGACTTTGACTGATGCCAGCAGTACATAGCCATTAGACTAAGGTAAGCTACACATACCTTAGTGTCCACCAGTATGGGTTCCCCTCGGTTTGCCCTTGGTCTCAGTTGCAGATGACAGAGATTGCAGAGTTCTTGGAGTGTGCTTCTATTTACCCTGTAGTGCTCTACTATTTCCACTTCATGCAGACCATGAAAAGTTAAATAAAGTCTAAATACCCTTCTCCTCCTTGCCCGAGGTCTGTCAGCAGCATCAGCAGCATTGAGTTGAGCCCATTGCATATACACATGCAGAAGAGCAGCAAAAGCCTCTAACATTCTTTCTTTCCAGTGTAGTTTCTGTGGTTGCATTCCAAAAGGTGTTGTCGTACAGGGCAGGTGGCTACTTAGAATGTACATGATTCCTTCATAGCTTGCTGAATAGTTCCACCATCTTGGATTGGTTGAATAGCATATAACTTAGCTGTTTATGCACTAATTAGAATATCACATTGTCTACCTGGTTTGTGCGGTGCTACACTTTGTGTATAGCCATTTACTGAGTACAAATTGGCCAGATATTATGCACGCTGCAACACAAACATGGTGTGATCAAACATGTAGGGATTTTTTAATCCAGCCCTCTATATGAGGATGCTGCAGTTGACAATCCGAGTTCACTGTTCCCAAATAACCAGTTCCTCTGTCACCACAAGTTCAAATCTCCAGAGCATTCAACCAGCACCTTCAGTGACTGATGCAAAGCTCAAACCTTATTATGGTAGACTCATTTCAATTACCTTCCTCCACAGGAGGTGCCATTATAAATGTCTGCTCTAGGTGCATGACATTAAAATAGGCAGATAGTTCAGGGTGTTTCAATATTCTCTATGTCTATAATGTCCATATGTGCCATGGAGATTAGGGAAATTCACCTTATTCACATGCCCCTTCAGGACTTCCTTCCTTCACTGGTTGAAATTAAAGCATAATAGAATCATTATATGGAATATTACAAATGACCAAGGACAGAGGGAAGGCAGACAGTTTGTCCAGACAACTGAGGAATTTGAGTCCACTGATATTTCAAGCTGAGTGGTGTGATTTGATAGATACATGCCGAAAGGGGCATTATGCTCAATAACGGGGCTGGTGAGGGATGAGTACAGGGACATTTAAATGTCTTTGTTTGTAAAGGAGATGTCTTGGCAAATTAGATTAGCTGGATAAAAGGTTTTTAAACTGCAATATAGACAAAATGGTTAAAAGGTAAGGAATTATCAACAGGAATGTCTGAATATCTTATGATAGGGTTAGATTGGGGGAATGTGTTACCTGCACAGCAGAACATGGAAATGTTTGTTAACCAAAATGGACTGTATTATCTTTTTCTTGTTTACTTTAAGATTGTTGTCTTTGCACCAATTGTTAACTTAGTCTAAACCATGTTGGAGAAATTGAGTGCCAGTAGAAGATGAGTAGCAACACTTAAAGTACAATCAACTGCAGACATAACCATAGGCAGATGTTTTGGCTTGATACCCTGAGAAATGGATACCTAATAGGAGAGAGCCTAGCACTGTGCCTTGTGTGTATTGCTGGCAATTGGAAACATAAATTAGCAGTGGTTTACACAAGGCTCATTTTTAGACTCTGTCTTGTGTAGCATCTATTGTTCAGGTGTGGGCTCTGCCAGACAATCAGTTAGCTATCTACTTTACAACATATAGATTTTTAATCAGATTTAGAAGTCTGTTAGTAATGCCTGCATGGAGAATGTCAAATGCCTTGGCCAGGACCAGATATGCTGTATGTTCTGAATAATGTGTAGCAACTTTTTCAGTGACTTTTTCAAAGAAATTAAAAGAGGTTAAAGAGGCAGGATATGCCTTTTTCAAAGTCAAATTGATGAATATCCATGGTTAAGAAATTGTTAATGTACAAATGAATGAAGTCTGAGATAACATGCCCCGTAGCTGTTTATATGATTTTAGTGAGACTAACAGGTCTGTAGTTATCAGGGTTCATGACAGAGCCACTTTGACGTAATGACATTACAATGGCTGTTTTCTAGGTATGAAGAATGTGTCCAATAGAGGGCCTTAGATTAAAAAGTTTAAGTAGGAGCTCATATATGGCATATTTCATACTGACAATTAGGAAGCTAGGTATGTTAATAGGGCCTGTATGCAGTATTCTTAGCTCTTGAGATGGCTGAGAAGACTTGTGCGGAGAAATTATAGGAAATGCCTGGGATTGTGGAATCTATGGAATACTTATAACTGTAGGTAGAGTAATGTTAGCTCTAAGTTTGTTATCTAGGATATTAGCTATTTCTTTTGAGACAGAGAGAAGAGTATTGTTGTTGACTATCTGATAACATTGCTGGGTAATAGCTCTTACATTTCTGGCATCATTAGCAAAGGATTCATTATTGTTTTTCATTTCTATGGGTATTTACAGTTTGTATTCATTTTTAAGCTTTCTAATTGTGCTCTTACATTCCATGCTGGTTTATTTAAGTGTGTGGACTGAATGAAACTTCTTACAAGCATAATTTTTTTTCTCTTGTATTCTACCATAGGGTCTTGATCTTAAAATTCTTCTTATATTTGGTATAGATGGGGACTGCCTTATCACCACAACTATTTAAGTAGGAGTCAGATGCCTAAGAGATGCCTTTAGCAATGGAGTCCAAATGAAGAGGATTGCAGTGCACCTTATTTAGACACCAAGTAATTGAAGCAGATTTTCATATGAGTAGTCCCTAAGTGCAGAGGTATTTGCATTTGGAGTATGGAAGAAAAAGTCACTTATTTATGGTCTGATTTAATGAGGGAAGATGATGCCTATGAATGCATGTAAGATCTGACTATACATGTGACAGCACAAGCAAATCTATATGGGCTTCTGTTAGGATTGTTAATCATTTGTACATCACAGTTACCATTTATAATGCCAATGAAGCGGTGGGCATGCTGACCACTGGTGATGTAGATCAGCCAGTTCAGTGATGGACAGCAGACCTCCCCCAGTAAAAATATGCTGGGATTAATGCAGATTTAATCTAATGTATTAAGACAGCTACCTTGTTCAGAAGGCAACACAGATAGTGCTCTATAGCTAATAATGAACTGGTAAATAATCATGTTAAGGGTGATATGGACATCAAAGAGTTCAAAGCTGGGGTCCTGAGGAATCAATCATGATGTGATAACCTCTGTGACAAATACTGATACTTCTCCACAATTGCCATAAGGTCTGATGATATGATAGATACTAAACCCTAGAATAGAAAAAGTGATTTTATTGCTTTGAAACCATGTTTCTATAACTACACACATGTATATGAAGATGGCCTCAATGATGAGCATTTTTTAAGTCTCCTGGCATTTAGTCGATTGACTTTGATGTGTTCTAAACTACAATTTACTAGGCTGAAATGATCAACAGATAGACTCTGCCCAAGAGGCCTTCTGGGGGTAGCAATGGCTTTGGCCTGAATGTGAAATGACTATCCAAAAAGATATACAGTCTTCTTTCTCCTTTTTCAAGAGAAGGCTTAGACAGAAAATTTCTAAGCTCACACCTTGTCAAGATGGTTGCCTAGCTGTATGTTGTTGTTGTTGTTGTGTCTTTTGGCTTTTCCCAGTTAGGGGTTGCCACAGCGGAACGCCAGTCTGCTAATGATTGGTAGTTGATTTTTACATGCCGAGTTACCAGCCCTGACGCACAACCTTCAACGAAGGTATGCCCATTCATGCATGTCTCCACGCAGAAGACGCTCTAGCTGAGAATCGAACCGGACAGCTTCTTACTGTGAGACGACAACGCCACCGCAGCACCACCACCGTGGGATGTTGTCTAGCTGTATAAACATCTTAATTCAGCACCAAATGTCACTCATCTAGAGTAGCTAATACTTCCACATACGTAATTTTTCACTGAAGCACATCACAAGATGATATTTGTACAGGGAATTCTTAGTCTGCTCTCCACATGAAGGACATCTATATGAGCTCCAAGTATGAATTTAATTCTAGAAGGTTAAAGAGTTTTGTGTCTTTGCATAAGTACTTTAATACCTCAAACAAACTTTAGAGAAATTTTCTTCAGGTAGACAGCAATTGCTAGAGGTGTAATAGGAAAGAGAGATGTAATAGGAGCATTTTTGTGGGGAATGTAATGAGTTGGAAGATTTCAAATTACTTTGTCAGAAATGTTGGGGTAAGGAAATGATTGTAGCTAAGAAAACAGTTCTTTTGAGCTAGGACATAAGTCTTGAATTGCCTAGATACATAATTCTCAACCTCTTTGCACAGAAATTCTGGACAAAGCCAAAAATAACCAGGGGCCCAAAATCAGGGACAGAGTTTAAATATTGCTTTTCTAAACTTGGACAATTGCTAGTCTATTTGGTTTTACATTAGAATGCATTTTCAGAAGGATATCAAATTTGAAGTTCAACTGGCAGTTATTATTTAGTGACCTCAGTCCTCAGTAATTTGTCAGTAAATTTTATGAGGGACAGGCCAAAAATATGAGGCAAAAAATCTGGACATTTTGCAAAATTCTTGGCAGGTGAGAGATATTCTTAGACGAAGTATGGCCTTGTTAGTTTAATGCTATTGGCTAACAAGAACTGAGTTATCAGAAAATGGAACTCAAAAATGTAAACCAACTGCGAATGAAGTATTGAAGATTGCAAAGGAGTGAAAATAATTGGAGATGAGATATGTAGAAAAGGGAATGATCGAATTATAGAGAAATACATGGAATTTTGAGGGGGTAAATACATGCAGAGTAATGCTCAGGGAAAATATTGAAATTTAAGGGGAAAGTAGGACTTGAGCAATTTATGCAATACTGGAGTGAATGATACTTGTTATAAAAGAAAACGTATATGGGCATAATGCATGATGTTGATGAAGGAAATGCTCATTAAGAGGGTATTATGTTAATTATATTTTTGCTTTTGTTTTCATAAAAGAAATGATGAAAGAATTCCACAGTGGGAAGGCAAATATATTTATGATGAGACATGGGCAATTATGGTAATTTAGAGGGTAAGGTACATAATGAATTAGGTGCATACGAAGAGAATAAACATCTGCATTCCAGGGTTATTCTTAGAATTAAAAAGCAAATTAATCTTTCACTTATGGCTTTATTTAAAATGTCTTTTTGAGGAAATGAGTTGCTTAACGATTGGAATGAGAGCATTTTAGCTCACTTGCATAGGTAACAATGTAAGAAAGATCTGTATAATAACAGGCTATACAATATAGTATTAAATATTGTGAAATTTCTGGTTAAGGTATTGAAAAGTCGTGAAACTTTCTTGGAAGAAAATAATATAACCTTCACAAAGAATTATGGTTTTACCATAAAGGTATCTTGCTAAACAAATGTGTCTAGTTACTATGAGTAGGTTACAGAAATAGTAAATAAAGCCTTTATACAGGGTGCGGTTTACTTTAATTTAGTAAGGCATTTTTTCTGCGTCAAGAAAGGGATTACTTAGTTAAGTACAGGCTAACACAGAAGGCCTCTGGCTCACGAAGTTCACAGATGACTGCAAACTAGGAGCCATAGTCAAGTCCCCAAATGATGTGGACATCCTACAGAAGGGCCTCACTGAGACAGATGCCTGGTGTCAGAGCCATGGCCTCAAGCTCAATGCCAAAAAGTGCAGTGTCATCCCCTTTGGTAAAAACTCTGCACCCATGAACTACCACATAGGCAGTAATCTACTTAACACCGAATACGTGATAAGAGACCTTGGGACCCAGGTGGACAGTAGTCTCTCCTTTGATAGTCACATCTCCACAGTAGTCAGGAAGTCCTTCTACATGGCACACCTCATCATAAAAGGGTTCTCATCCAGGAAAAAAGAGGTCATTGTTCCCCTCTACTTGTCACTCATTAGACCCATTATAGTGTACAATGCCCCTTTTGGAATGTACCTCACAAGACATCTGCAGCAGCTGGAAAGGTCACAGAAGTACCTCACAAAGAGGATTACTGGCCTCAAACAAATGCCCTACACTGACCACCTCAAAAAACTCCATCTTTACTCCATAGCATATCGCCTACTCCGAGGTGATCTCTGCCTAACATATAAAGCTATGTCAAACCCAGAGCTGTTGGACATGCTACACCTAAAGAAATCCCAATTCTTCCAAGCTACATGCTCTAGGGACCTAAACATTGTCACCACAATAAACAGGACACGCTGGAGGAATAAATTCCTGTCCCAGAGACTTCCTATACTCTGGAACAAGTTACCCATCTATGTCAAGCAAAGTTCTTCATTAGCACTCTTCAAGAAAAATCTTGTTGAGTGGATAGAAAATAGGAAATACACCCCGGGGATCACTTCTGTGTCTCTGCTGGTCAGTAGCACATGAAAATAACTTTCCTGCATGGTGTAAGCTATGGTACCTTGCTGGCCAGGCTTACGTAGGCCCTTGGGCCGATAGCCTAGTACCTACCTATGAACCTATGATGATGGTTAGATTAAAAACTAATTGTCTGGAATGTATTTGACAATGACAGTGAACATGCATCTGTTTGAAATTAGTGAATGTGCCAGTAACACAAATTCAAATCACTGAAAACCACTTTCAGCAATGCACAGTTCTTATGTGGTAGGAACCCAGACCCCTGTACATATTTATGTGGAGTTGAAACCCACAGCTGTCTCAATTACATATTCTAATAACACAATTGCACAACAGCATGGAAAAGGGCAAACTCAAGGAGCACTGAACGTGGTTTTATGTGATATTGACTTGCACTACTGACATTCATTCCTCAAAGGACCTTTGTACACTTCTCTTGCTCCTGTGAATATCCACTTCTGCAGACTGTCTCTGTGAATATCCACTTCTGCAGACTGTCTCTGTGGTACCGAGGGATGGAGCTCTGACTGTGTCCCAGGAGATTCAGGTTTTGTTTAACAGCTCCAGCACTGAAGGAACTAGACAGGAAGAGGACTGAATGAAGATCTGCAGTTTGGGACAGTCATTCACATGAGGGGGCACATCAGGGGGTTCAATTTCCATGGTGAAGACAGAATAAACCACTGCTAAGTGCTTTGGGTGGGTGGATAGGCTGTTTCGAGAGAATGTCCCTTGGTCAACTGATGGGATAGTCTCAACCCAACTGTACATCCCCTTCCTGGCATATAGGGAATAGGGCACAAAGCAGAAAAAAATGCAAACTAGCCCAGATGGCTGTCTGAATGATGGACCTCTTGGTTGAATCTCATCCTGATGATGTGAAATGAATAGCTCAATTGGCCTGGAAGGTTGGATGATTAGCAGAAAGCAGAAACAAAAAGTCCAAATAAAAAAAAAAAAGGTCTACCACTGTAGCATGATACAGGGAAGTACTGCAAATGCCATATATATTTAATAATATATTTATAGTGGATCTATCCTGATGAGCAGAATAAAACTATGCTTAATTGCTGATGATATGAAACATGGACCTGCTGTGTAAAGTGAGGGGGAAAGGTCTGAGTTAAGATTTAAGGAAGCTTGAGAATCAATAGATGGAATAGATGGCAGGATTGCTTTAAAACAAACATGTAATCCTCTGTTTTAGCAATCACTGGGCTGACCATATGTGACTGGTAATAGAATTATGGAAGGAGTTGGACTGAACTTTTACTTACACCAGGGTTTAACCTCTTTATAAATGATAATTTTCTAGAAGAGTTTTCTAGACTACTGATGTTTTGCAATATTTTCTCTATGTATATAAATGCCTGCATATTCTCATGAAGCATTCAGGAAATCATCTGAGTTAACCGCCTTAAATATGTTTAGGCTGCGTGCCTGACCTCAAAGGCAATTGCATGTGTTTTGTGATAAATATAAAGCAAAACAAAGTTAAACATTTTTATGACACAACATTTAAACCTTTAAGGATTTAAATGCAGCTCATTCCTTAATTTAACCCTCACACATGCACATATTGCCCCCCCAACATACAAGGACTTTTTGTTATGGCATGGTTACAATAACAAACACATCTATCTTCGTGTGTGTGTGTGTGTGTGTGTGTGTGTGTGTGTGTGTGTGTGTGTGTGTGTGTATATATATATATATATATATGGTTCTAATTATGTCAGGTAGAACCATATATATATATATATAAATATATCGGGTCTATATTACATGAATGAATGATCAAAATGTCGAGTACAACATACTCGACAGACTTTGATCGAACTTTCATGTAATCGGAGACTTCAAATGTTGAAATTTGGAGTTCCGAAATGTTTTGGTCAGCCTTGGTAGTGAGTGTAGCATGTGACGTAAACACGCTACACTGTTCCAAATGGCTAAGTAAGAGTCTGCTTTCTTTTACATACCAGCTACGAGACTGATGTACATTGGGGAAAGGGCAATTTCCTGGTAACCGCTTGTGTAAGAAGTCGCTTTGCGATTACTGGGAAATTGCCCTTTCCCCAATGTACAGTGATCTCGGAGTTGGTATATTTAGTTAGGGGGTTTTAAAAGTAGATGTGTTTGTGCAGGTGTTTAAGTGTTTGAGTAATGTGAGTGTGCTGGGGTTTGTATGCTTTGGTTGTATGTACGTGTGTTGTATGTTAGTATAGGGAAGGTGTGGGACAAACAAAATCTTTCGATTTTGTATTTTTCAGGGTTTTAAGGTTTCAATTACATGAATGATCAATCAAAGTGTTAGAATTAACGAAGGCACAGAAAACTTGGTAAAACAGCAACACAAGCCCCCAGACACAGCAGTATCCACTCACGACTTTAATAAAATCTTCACAAAGAAAACTTTAAGCGCTTTTCGTCTGCTCTCAAAGCTTTGAGTTACTGAGCGGAGGAGGGAAGTGTCGGCAAGTGTAGCTTTAGTTGCCTTGGTGATAATGTTTTTGGATCTACAGTATAAAAAATCTCTAGTTTTTAATGATTTTATGCAATTTTTTATATGCAGGTTGAACTGAAGATGATCATCCAATATCAAGCCTAATAATTTTCTATGTGACATGATTTCAATGCATTATTAAGAGAAAGGATTTTAAATTTTGTTTTTCCACAAGCGAGGGATTTAGGAAAGAAAGATGTTTTTTTTGGGGGGGGGGGGTTGAGCATGAATTGCAAGTTACAAAGCCATGTTTCAATGTCTATTGCAGCTTCCTGAGTAATTTCTGGGGGTGTGCCAGGTCGTCTGAAGTGCATACAAGTGTGAAGTCATCTGCATATTGTATTAGGGAGGCTGGATGTTTGGAAGTGTGGAGGGTGTTGATGAGAATCTTAAAGAGGAAGGGACCAAGGACAGAGTGTGGTACATCAGCGGTGACAGGGCAGTATAAAGAGAGAATGGAGTGCCAATTTACTGATTGATACCTATTGGACAAGTAGTTTTTGGACCATAAAAGTGTGGGCTGAAGTAGACTAATGGCAGGATTCAATAAACCCCACAAGGCCTGTAAACCCCACATGTTTCACTGAAACTGTGTGCGAGTCATGGCGTGATGTGCACATGATAGTGTGCTGATTTACATTCAGTAAGCAGCTTGTAAACCCCACATGGTTCGCTGAAACTGTGTACGCGTCATGGCGTGATGTGCACATGATAGTGTGCTGATTTACATTCAGTAAGCAGCTGTACATGATGTGTAGAGCTGTACAAACATGTTAAACATTGTTCCATGGTAATTATTGCATAAGCAGCTGAAATTTATGATAATCAACCCATTCAAGATGGCAGAGCTATTCAACAAGCTATAAAGTAAACATGCACATGACTGCTTTATAGCTTGCTGAATATTGCATTCATGTACACTTAGTGTAGCCTGTTGCCTTGTACTCCAAAACATATTGGAATACAGTTACAGATGCAGCACTGGAGAGAAGCAATGTTAGGGGCTGCAGCAGCTCTTCTGCATGTGTATGTGCAACAGGCTCAAGTCTATGCTGCTGCTGATAGACTTCGGGCCACCATTTAACTATTTTTGGTCTGCATTAGGTGGAAATATTTGAACACTACCAGGGGGATAGAGACACACTGCATGGACTCTTCAATCCCTGTCGTCCTTATCTGAGATCGAGGGCAAAAGGAAGGGAACAGATATCTGTGTATACTAAGGTATGTGTAGCATTTAGAATATTAACTACAGGAACCATTCAGTTACCTACAGAGGACATTCTGGAGGTGTCTCAGGTATCAACATCCAGGATCCTACACCAGTTCCTGAACGCTATGCTACAGCATGCCAGTGACTATAAATAAATAAATATATATATATATATATATATATATATATATATATATATATATATATGTGAGTGTGTGTATATGGTTTGCCATCATATAATCAAATCCGCATTATACGAATGGCATATTTACTGAATGGTAAAGCTGAATTAGAGTTAATCATTATTTAAAAATGTCGAATCAGATATATGTGGAATGCCGAATTCAGTATTCAGCATTCGGTAGAAGGGGGAAGGTAATTTGCATTCCTGCCACTTCAGAACCTTTGTATTTGATATTTTGAACTCATGCTGCACTCTTTTCGCAACTTTACCATCGGTGAACTTCCATACCCTGGAAGACAGAGCTCGAACTATGCAAGATTTTTACCCCATAGCACACTTCCCTGAAGTCTTGTTTGCCACAGACTGCAAGCACATTGAGATCAAAGCACCACCTGGCAAATAGGGAAGGGTCTACACTAACAGATAGTTCTACTTCATTAACTGTCAGGTCATGTTTAATTATAGGGGAATCATCCTGAATGTGTGTGCTGGAAACCCTGGCAGTTACCATAACTGCAATATCTGGCACACTTTACAGTTCTACCAGAAGTTTTCCAGGGGTGATGTCCCACAAGGCCATTTACTGGGTGATGCAGCGTATGCACTCAAACCAAGGATGATGATGCCCATAAGAAATGCACACACACACACACACACACACACACACACACACACACACACACACACACACACACGCACACACACACACACACACACACACACACACACACACACACACACACACACACACACACACACACCCATGGAGGAACACTATAATGAGGCACATGCTCAAACAAGAAATATCATAGCGCATGAGTTTGGGTTGTTGAAGTTGTGGTTTTGTTGCCTGCATACATCAGGGGAGTCTCTGCAGCATGATCCCAGTACTTCTGCTGAAAATATCACAGCTTTTGCTATTCTACACAATATTATCCTGCAAAAGCAGCTGTAGCAGGAATACCAAGGGCTAGAGGAAAACATTCCATGACCAGTGGCAAAGTCACCACATCCTCCAAAGCTAATCTTGAAAGAAAAATTGCCATGGATTCCAAAGACAAACACAAGGCATTCTTTAGCTATGCAAAGAATCTCCATGGTAACACCCCGATCTGCACCGAGCTACAACAGAATGGCACAAAATATACAGAGCCAACTGATATTGCCAACATATTGGCAGATATGTTCAGTGCAAACTTTACTCCCCCCTCACCCCCCAAAGGGCCTATAACTATACCAGATGGTTGTAGAGCTCCAGCAATCCCAAACACACAGGTAAAAATGGCACTCTCTAAAGCCAAATACATAGCATCCATGGGACTGGACATCATCCCAGGCTGCGTCTTACACAAACTCCAAAATGAGCTAGCCCCCCCCCCCCCCCCCAGCTAAAATCCATGTTCAACCACAGCCTCACACTGGTATACTGTGGGATCTCAGGATAACACACATGTGCTCTTTAGATTCAGCTGTACACAAGCCTCACTGCACATGCTCTAGGAAAGCTGGCTGCCTGGCAGACACCTGAAGAGTTTTAGTACTGCCATGGCTGAGGTCTGACCTGAGGTTAAGAGAAGAAAATTGAAATGCAAAACAGCAAATTCCTGTTTTGAGTGGAACTGTATAACATATACATAATGGAACACAAATCTGTCCATCATTGTAAATAAATAATTTTAAGTAACATTAATTGTTTACCTATATATTTTATGTTTCTATACTCATTTTGGAAATATTAACTTTAGGAAATGACAAAATTCACCAAAATACAAATGCATATTATAAAAAAAACCTCCTTCCCAATAACACAAAGATTAGCAATCGCTATAATCTTTTAAGATGCAGAGTTTGACCTTTAATTTCAAAGTCAAGGCCTTCACTAAGCTGTGTTAAGTGTTCAGTGTTTAATTAAAAGGAAGGGTCCTTACAAGGTACTCCTTTCTATTCTTTATAAGGCCCTTGGGATCATTTAGCTGACTAATTTTGATGGCCCTAGACACAAATGAGAAACTGCCCTCTTCTCTTTCTACAACCCTGTAAACATAATCCTAAATTGATTGGACTTCTAATAGATCAAGGCCAGATGAAAAATTAATTAGATTGGCTTCAGTTCTGAAGTGCACACTTATTGCCTTGTAGTTCTGTCCATTTGATCCTGTCTGTTTTTGATTTATAGGCAAAAGGGTGCCTTTCAACTGGTAAGAGGTCAGTGGGCGCTATAAGATGAGCAAGGAGACGGCTGAAAATTGAGCTGGATTTCTGTCAGTAAAGTGATAAGTGCTTAACAGTGTAGAAAGCTTTCAGGATTCACTCTGTTGTCTTCACAAAGATAGTGACTCAGATCTGCATAGGCACCAAATCTGCTTTTAATGCACTGGATACTCTTTTTAGTCTATTTTATGTCACTGCTCATAATTTTAATTATAATTTAAGTCTGAAGGGAAAACTATAGCTTTTAAGGAAATGTGATCTGAAGAGACAGTTCACATTCAAGTTAGGATAATGCAGTACATACGCAACTGCAACAACAATGCCAGGTGAATTTTGCATATCGATATAATATATGTAACAAGCAAATTTACTTGCAGAAAGGGTGATTTTATTTTATTTTTTGACATAAACATCTTGAGAATGTTTCTAGTTTAATTTATAGTAAAATCAGAATACAGACTGGGCAATAATAACATGTTTAAACAAATACCCGAGTCAGGTGTTACATCTGGTTCAGACTAACAATTTTGAATGGCTTTGTCTGAAACTCTGTTACTTTAGCTACTGAGCTGAAAATGTTTGCTGCATATTATGGAGATTTTGCTTACTTCCTATTAACCTTCTACTGAGGATGAAGGGAGCTTTTTTCTCCTAGTTCTTCTTTGCTAATGTATAGCCAGAGATTATTTCTTTTTTTTCATTTTTGTTACCTGTCCTCAAAGCACCCGTGTTGGAGATATTTTTTACATACAATGTGGCAATGCCTTTTTTTTTTCATTGATCAATGTGTCATGTAACTTTGTGATAGTATTGTACAGGTAGTTGAGCTTATGAACTGCTGGTGACCTTCATTTTGCATTCCTGGAGCTGATTTATTTCCTCCATCTCCAACTGTATACTTTGTAATTTTATCAAGTTCTCTGAAAGAGGCCACTGCTCCTGGGCATTCCCAACTAAACATGTGGACCTAATGGGCTTACATGGTTAACCAATAAATAATCAAAAATATTGATGTGATGAACAAAATTAAAGAAACGGTAATAGCCCTATATATGCAGTTATTGTTTTCACACTCTGAAATATGTACATGCTTTAATCTAGAGATAAGCAAATAGGCTGCCCCTCTCCCAGATTTTTGATAACAGGTGGGTCTTAATTGACTTTGTACAAAAATGTCTTCCCATTCCAAACCTACACTGCATGTATGTTTGTGGAATCCATACTGGGTTTATGTGAAATGTAACATTTGACATCACAATATCTGTTTGCTTCAAAAAATCAAAATTGATCTTTTCTGTGCTAAATGCATTGAAAATATTGCTCTAATTTTACAAATTCTCAATACATGCATTTGCTTTAATTTCACCAAGCAGTATTGTCTTACATGGATGAAATGTACTGCATCATAATACTCTGTCTTGCCATTGCAATCATTACTTCTCTAAAGCTAGTTTTTAAAAACTTTACAAAATATCTTTTATAATATCAATGTTGGCATTACATAATTTTTGTATGGCATGTTTTTGTTCCTTTTTGTCATTTTAATGCAGAGTGTAAACAAGTAACACTGTGAAAATTTCTGAATAAAAGAAAACAGGGATTAACGACACATTGCTGAGAGTGAGCAATGTTCATATGTGCTTCTTTTTAAATCTTAGTGAAACAAAGGACAATTTAGTTGTTCAAACCTCCTGAGCCTAAAACTAATAGGTTTAGATGTTATTCTAGTACTTCTTGCAAGTTTAAATTAATTTCTGCAAAGTTATTATGAAATTATGAGTTGACTGTGCTAGCTCACAGAATATTTTAATTGAGTTTGTTCCCCAAGGATATTGCCCTTGACTAAAGCAGATGTTGTTTGAGATTTTCATAAATTGACCTAGACTCTGTTTCTATAAGGTTATATAGGGTGAAAAAAATCCTTGTTTTACTCTTTGATTTTCTGGTTTGCAATGCTAATTCTTCCAATTATTTCATTCTCACTGCTTATGATTTGAAGTAATGTAAACTGCATCTCGTATTTTGATTTATAAATTAAAATTAATAGTCAGGTACAGGTATAATGGATAAGTGGTTTTAATCTACCTTTTGAGTTTGTGTTTGTTATAAGGAGACAATGTATAACCCTGAACCACTTATTGGCCTTTCCCTATTCTAATACAAAACTGGGATCATGACAATCTTTTAAAATAATAATTTCTTTCTTTACCTTATTTTCACTTTTTAAAAAGTAAATGAAAACATTTCATCCAATTTACAAAATAACTTTATAATAATGAGGAACTGCATTTCTTGTCTATGTTGCATGAAATAGCATCAGGAAGTAATACTGAAGATTTTTAACAAAGATAAATGTCCTTCGATCCAGGGAGCTGTTTGTGATGGATTTGTGAAGAGGGTGCAGGGCTATTTATCCCTGGTTAATGGGAGGTTTGCTACATTTTGATGAAAAGGCAAGGGGCTGTGAGTGTATTTACTGACAGCAGTTTACCGGTGTGACTATTTAGGGGCCTCTCAATTTCAGGTTATTCATCCATGTGGATGGATATAAATTTAACTCACATTACATGTAGGCATTTAATCAGACACTTCACTTTCATACAGCATACATTAAGGCTAAAACAAATACATAATTCAGTTTGTCTTTTGGTCATGAAAAATCTCCCCCTACCTTGCTCCAGAATGGAAATATGTTATAGGTAAACACATTGTCTCGGCCCAGTTAGATTATGGTCATCCACTAATAGAAGCTCCCTCCCCCAAAAACATCACGCCAAACTGCAAATAACTGAAAACAGAATTTGTCATGTCATGGCTAGTGATCTCTGTTGAGAACACCACTATTGTGCCCTTACAAGGACCAAATATTCCTTGTTATACCAAAACTATGACTATCTCCTATTTTCCTTGCTGCACAAATTAAAAATAAAGTATAAAGTATACTCTTCCCCTTTCCTAGCTAGCAAACTTTAAATAAAACAATCAAACTACAGCCTAAGATCTATACCCCCAAATGTTCTATCACTTCATACTCCAGTTAACAAACTCAGACAAAATGATCATAGCTTCTCCACTGCTGGCACTAAAATTTGAGAATCCCTTCTCTTATCCATCAAAAATATTAATATTTACCCAGAATTCCTTAAATGTCAGCTGTCTAAAACTGCCACCTGTAAAGGCTTCTTAAAAATCACACAACATAAACTTCATGCCCCATGGGGATCTTTCGGTTTCAACCTCATGAACGTCTCCACTGCAAGAACTATTTTCTAGTTGCCTATTTCATCATTTACCTATCACGTCATTCATTCAGCTCACAAACTCCTTCAGTTCTCTTCTATCTTTACAACTCCTCTCTCCTTCATACTTTCCCCTCTAGCCGTCTATCAATGTGTAAAATGTAAATAAGATTGCACTGCTTCTTCTTAAATATGCTAAGAGTATGGTTTGCCAGCATCTTGTAATATATTCAACTGTACTTGAATTAATGTATTGCTTTCTGAGTTTACACTGTAAAGGTAAGGCACGCACTGCATCTGACATACAGTAGGAATACTGCATGTGAAATAGTGAAATATGCTTTTGTGTATGTGCATGTATGCATGTGTGTGTGTTTGTGCATGTGTATACGTCCTGCAAAGGGTTGTAAACTGTTCTGGAATAGTTCTACTTTCTTGTGCTTAGTGCTGGGATTGCATCCAGCTCATCAGTGACCACCTGCATGCAACATGTTATCAGATATAAGAAGTGAATGAAGGAATCCATAAAGCACACACACTTCACTTCACTGAGTCCATTTGTTCGAAGTAGTGAAACTTCAAACATTGACTTTGGCAGTCACACTACAGCGCGGAATGGGAATATCCCCTTTTCCTCGCTGTAGTTGCGATCTCGGGAGTTGCTATATTTAAGTAGGGTGGTGTGGGGGGCACAGCAAAAACATGTTTGTGTTGTTTTTCTTTTTTTGGGGGGTAGCCCGGGGAACTAGACTTCAGAGAAAGTGCACTTTCCTTGAAGTGGACTTTCACTGAAGTGTAGGGTCTACTGCTCTATTTCAGAGAAGTGAATTTTCAATGTAAAGCAGCAGATCCATATATATGTATATATATAATGAATGATTGTTGACTTGTTAAATGATCGATACAAAAGACATTGACAAAAACATGTCGACCGCTCACTATGTTGCATACCTCTCAACCTTTTAACACAATAAATCTGGAAAGAGCCATAAATAATGGGAGGATAATTTGACTAAAAACAGGGTCAGATTTTAAATGTTACTCTTCTAAACTTTGAAAGTTACTAGAATAACAGGATTTGTGTTAGCATGCATTTTCTAAAGGAAATGAAGGCTAAAACTGAAATGTGTGTTATTATTTAGTGAAAATTCAATCCTCAGTGATTTGCCTTGCCAGACAACCGCAAACATTATGAGGAACACATGAAAACATATGAATCAAAAATCTGGACATTCTGTGAAAATCTGGAAAGTTGAGAGATAGAATACAAAGAGGTCGATAGTACTATAATCAACAAAACTGAAACTAGCAGTAAACGCAGCTCAGCAGCAATTATTATAGGCTTTGTTCAGATTTCTTGTGCTAAGATGTTGAGAGGTGTGCTTTGTATGTTGTGCCGCATTTTTATCTTCTGTCACAGGAGGGCAGACACTACTTTCCAAACCTTGTCTTGGCTCTTAGTGTTTTTCTTTTTTTTTTTTATTAAACTTTGTTGTAAGCATCATATTTTGAAGCTGCATAGAGGTGTATGGTAGAAATGTAGTGGTTGTAGGGCTTTGGATCTTTTGGGTCCACCAGATAAAAGATTGACTAAGTGTTGCCTTAGGTAAACTGTCACACTTTTTGAACTTCATTTTTGTTTGATATATCCAGGCAGATGAGTAGCTTTGTCATTTAGGTAACAGATACCAGGGTATAACTGGCCACTTTAAGTCCACTTTAATGTCCACTTTACTCAAATATGAGGTCCATCTGCAACAGATGCGCTATTATTTTAAATTTATTGCAGTATTTTGACCTTGCTTTAATCACAGAAATCTGGTTAGACAAAAACCTCAGTCCCTATTTCTTAGCAGTAGGACCCCTCTCAGGTGTTCTGTGATTCAGAAACCCTAAGTGGTAAGATCCAGACAGAGGGTATGATCTGCTAGTGCTCTCAATGAAAAATGACCAAGTTGTAGTTTAGATCTACATTTTACTTTGGGAATAACATGGGTACAAAAACAAGTTTCATTTTCTTCCTCAAATATTATCCAGCTGGTAATCTGAAGATGTTCTTAAAGGAGTTCCTGAACTTTCTTATTGACCCTGTATTGCTGCCCTCAGACTGGTTAGTCTTTGCTGACATACTATCCAAGCAATCATGACTCCATGACCATAACAACTAATTTGTTTCTATAATGAACATTGTTGGCATTGGTCAAGTAATTACCTCTACTACATATTGTTTTGGATATACTCTGGGTTTGTTGTTTCAAACTGATGCCTACTTCTGACTTAGTGATGGAAACCATTTCATGATCACACTACAACTTTAATTGTTCCAGAGTTATTCTGCCCCTTTTACAGTCACCTGATGTTGAAAAGGTAGAATATATGAATTTTCAATGCTGTAACTGGGGATTAATTTGCTCTGGCCATTCACTAGTTCCTTTATGTTCCTTATCCAGGTAGTCCTGATGAGTTTCTTGCAGCTTATAATTTAGTTGATGTGGTCCTGTCTGGATTTGCTTGCCCCATCTTGAGTATAGCTTCTTCACTTTAAATCACATGAACTATGACATCAAAACTTGTGCTTTGAAGAGGCAGGGTCAAATGCATGAGAGTAAATAGAGGTGATGTCTGTGCTTTGTGGAGACAGACTCAAATACTCTAGTGTATAGGGAGATGAAGTCCATGCTTTGACAGACAGGGTCAAAGATTCTGGTGTAACTGGAGATGATGAAAATGCTTTGAGGAGACACAGTCAAAGACACTGGAGATAATTAAGATGAAATTTGCATTTTGAGGAAACAGGATCAAAGACTCTAGAGTAAATGGAGATGCACATGCTAGTATGAAATTAAGTTTAGGCTTGAAGAACATCAGGACATTTATCAGGCACAGTTCTCCCAAAAGTACCTTAATCCCATGTAGAAAATTGGAAAACAGGAATTGATGATGATGATGATGATGATCTTTCATAAAAAGGCAAGATTCCTATCAAGGGAGATCTGTACTGCATAGGACCACCCAATATTGTTCTTCCAAATGGCTGAGTAATCTGTCCTGTACATCCACCCTTACAGTGGTTTGCTCTTTTGAATATGTGTTAGTGTTTACAACTAAGCTATCACCAGTCCAAATAGTGCCTCCTGCCATGATTAGCTTAGTATAGGTTTTCATTATTCTTAACAAGAGCTGAGTAAGCTTGATTTTTGACTTGTGCAACATAATATACCTACAAGTCTGTGCCTAAAAGAAAAAAAGTTAGAAGAATCACACTCCAAAACCTCATAATTAGCATTAGGTTGAAAAGAGATGGAGCCATGATACCCACTTATTTATTGCTTTTTATTCTCTTAAGTTAACCTCTTCAGTGCAAAATTCCAGATTGTACAGCTCCTGTGTAATATTTTCACAACCTCAGTAGAAGGGGGTTATGGACTTTTCTAGTTCCATGTAGCAACCTTATTACTTAGAAGTTAACATCAATGCATAGAGCAAAGCCTTATCATTATTGCCTAATGATGTAGATTAGCCAACAGTTAATTACAATGAAAAAGGGAAAACATCTACCTGACCTGCCCACAGAGAATTACATAAATGTGTTGTTTAAAAATCCAGCTTATAACATGCATACAGTTTGTACAGCCAGCAGCCCTGAGAATTACACCTCTAACAACAAGGATACACATACAGACACATGCAAAGCAGCTAAGAAAGTATATAATATATTTACATAAACATTTCCTACCATATACCCTGAACCATCTGGATCTGGATACCTTAAACTTAACATCAAGTATTTTATTTACTTATTTATTTATATTTTTTACAGAGATAGGGCACTGAACTGAAATGACTAATTCAAGACCCAGCCTTTGATCCAAACCTCAGAAGAAATATATATCTGAAGACACCTTTCTCATGCTAATCTGGGTTTATTCAGTCCATCAGACCTTATTACTATCAAGAAACTATAATACTAACTACTTTATTCCTGTAAGAGGTGTCTGCTCTAGAATTAACATAATATCTCCCCTGAGAGGACAGTCTTCCCCACCACCCCGATGTAGAACACTTCAAATTAATTAAGTCCCTGTTCATTCTTCATATATGTCTTTGTAGACATTATCTTCTCTAAAAACCAATATGGAATTTTTCTAGTCCATTCTTTAATTCATTATTCCCAATGTAATAGATTCTGACAATGCTGGAGAAGTCTTTTGACTCTTGCTGAGTGTACCTCCAGGAGCCCAGCTAATCTGATTAGCAGGATCTTCTCTGAACCAGTCTCATTAAAAACAATTTAGTTATGCCTTAAGATTCCAAAGCAAATCATCTATTACTAATTTTCACAGTGCTGAGTAGAGCTGAGGTGCAAGGCATCATTTGACTTGAGACTGCAAACCCTTGAAATGTGGAAAAGGGGGATTTATGCTGCTGCTGACTGTATCATTTACAAAGTAGTAGGGCATTTTGGTACTATTTATTTGATCCTTTCTTTATCTTATAGCAGAATAAAGTCTATGTATGCTTCTCTGTTTCGCTCATGAAAAGTAGTTTTCAAATTGGTAGTCAGCAGGACCCTATTTTTCCTGTTGATGCTATCTGCCTTAGAATAACTTTCAAAATCAGGGATATCCAGTTCATCTAATGTTTCTCCTTTGATGAAATAAATTCTATTGACAGTCTTCGAAGCTTATTAACACATTGCAGAAAGAGACCTAGGAAAACCTTTGAAAGCATGAAGGACCAGTAGAAGGATAAACCTTTGGTGTATGTATAAACAAGAGACTTTTCCTTCTTGGAATAGAAATTACCAATGTCTACCTAAGATGTATTCAGTAACATGACACTTGGATATAGACAATGGACTGGTAAATTTCAGACTCAACAAAGTTATTTGGTAAAACATTGTTGTGCTTGAGAATGCTTTTACAGTTTCAGGACAAGGTTATAATTAATTGTAATATTTTGTCATAGAAGCATTTGCTTTATATTCCCAGCTTTTTGCAGTTCTCTGAAACAAGTGATAAATCTTCTCCCTGTTTAGCTGGATACAGGACAAGTTAATCTGTAACAGAAGAAGTCTGACATGTTATTCCCAGGGGCAAACAAAAATGTAACAGCAGGCATCCCTGTTTCATGCCCCTTTCTAAAGGAACAATGGATAAACATCAGTCTAATTACATTTTTTGCCACTGAACCCTGTGGTAGGATTGGATTAACTCCATCCACCTCAATGGAGGTTCTATATTTTGCAATACTTCAAATAAAAAGTCCCAGTCACCCCAGTCTGGTTGAATGCTCTTTACAGAGTTAAGTTGGCTGTCAGAAGAGTATTTTTATTTCTATTGGCATCATCAGCCAGACAGACAGACAGACAGACAGAAACAGAGACTGAGCCTCAAAGACATTATCACACAAGTCCACAAATATCCAAAACTGTTTTTAACTCAACATTTTCAAAAAGTAATTTTGTTTCATCGTGACTCTATTCCAATTCTGGGCTGGCATTATTCTATAAACTCTTTGCATATTGCTGAGGCACAGACATTAAAAACTTATGAGCAAATCTCCCAAGCATGTTAAAAATGACGATGTTTATAAACTGCTAATTTGTAGGTAGTCTTAATTGTTTGAAAAATAAAAGTCTTACCTCTCTGGTCCTTTTATTTCAGTAGTAAAGCACTTTTTCCATCCAATTTTGACTGGCATCAGAAGATAAGTAAAGTGTGGATAAATTTATCTGGAGAAGTGAATTGCCCAGAATCCAGTGGAAGGTCCTAAATTCTACAGCTAGAAAACCAGGATATAATATCACTGATCCATTTGTGCAAATCTGGATTAATTATTAGACCTGGTATCATCCAACCTAATTTTCATTTTAACCTCATTGTCAATTTTTGGTAGCTTCAACCTTCTACTCTTCAGGAAGGTTTAAGGACCTCATGTTCAAAGCTTTGCATTTTTAGCTGTATAAATGAGTAAACAAAATTCTCATTTTTTTCCTTTTTTTTCCTTTTTCCTTAACATCAGCTTTCTTTTACAGCCTGGTTACCAGATCAGTTATGACTCTTACATGTTTATTGCTTCCCATCTCTTCGGTACTTAATGTTCAATAAATGCACTTGGCAGGACTATCTCATTTAAATGCTTATCTCCCTACGCTGAATAAAGAAATTAAAACTCTCTATAATATGTTCACGGAATATTGCCATCCTTTAATAAGATTGTCTTAAATAAGAGGCCTTCAACCAGCTTTAAGGCTTCTTAAGATTGCTTAAATGTGATTGCATCCTTAAAATTATTAAAGCAATAAATACTTACTCAAACACTATTCTGCAACTAAATATCAATTTCCTTCTGTGGCTAAAATATAGGTCATGTTTTACATCATTTAAGGAGGTTAATACAACAGAATGTGCTGCTCAGAGGGGCATGTCAGGTAAACTCTACTGGCATTGCTATGGGCAAGTTGGTTCATGGAAAAACATATAGTGATCATGCCCTAGAGTTTTTCCTTGGTGAAAAAGAAACATTAACTGTTTTAATCTTCTACTGAGACATATATTTGACTTACATTGTATTTAAGAATTTTTGCTTTTATTTATATCCACCTCATGCTAAAACAGTATCGTTTTTTTTTGCTGTTGCCAGTATAGTAATATGCAGCCTCATTCATTTATACAGGAGTCAATACATTTTACTTCCCACAGACTTAACTCTACCAAAGATGGAGACTCAATAAATGCTAATTTCTTTCTTTTTATTTATTTATTTATTTATTTATTGCTGCTCACCACGAAGATGGGAAAGTATGGAGTTCAGCGGATAACTGTTTTAATTTATATCATTTAGAACTCTTTTTGTTATAGGTGAGACTGAAAACAAAACATATTAATACATAAACAATACCAAAATGAAACATAATCTTTTGAGATAATCTCATCTAACAAAGCAAAATTATAACAGTAACCCAAACAAAACTTCTGGGCAATAACCTCAAATTTGACTAACACATAATGCAAGCCATTAAAGAACCACCCAGAAAAAAAAACAGAAACATGGCTCCCTCTGTAGAACAAAACAGCACCTGATAGCTGATGCAAAACAAACAGTATCTACCTATCTTCTTCTATCACTGCTCTATGTCTCACTTATTCTTATATTGCAATTAAAGCAAAGCTGTCTGCCTGCTATGCTAAAGTAACCAATTTTGCCACCAACCTTACATATAGACCCCTGAAACAACTAGACTGTTTTGAGCTACCCAACTATTTAACATACGCACATCTTACAAATTCACCAGGCAAATGTCCAGCACTAAGAGACCCTGCAATGCTACTGTCTAGGTAGAGAACTTCACTCAATCAATAAACTCTTAGTAATCATAACAAAATGTAATAGTTCAGCAGGTGACTCACTATACTGCCATTACACATCTAAACTCTGGAACATCATCCCTACACACCTAAAACAGACCATGAAACTTTCAACCTTCAAGCTCTAAATAAAACAACCCCAATACTACTTGTGGGTGTGCACATGCTCCTCACCTGTGTAACTCTATTTTTCTTTGCCTGCTCATACCATCTATCACTTTCTAACCTCTATCCCCATATACAAAACACATATTTCTACCACTCCTCCTCAATTACCTTCCTAACTTAATCTTTACATTTCAGTTTTTTTTCTGAAATTCTCACTTTATCTATCTCCTTCAAATACTTTCAATCAATCTCTCATAACTAGGTTCTATGTCAATATGTATCATATTATTCTTACCCCCAGTATCCTTACCTCATTAACTATACAATGCCTGTTTCCCATTTCTAGCTTTAACAATTACCCAGTTGGACATTCCCCATCAGCAAAGACAAATAAATATAAATAAAAAATGCATTTAAAAAGAAAGAGCTGAGAGCTTAGGCTTTTTGCAGCCTGACAATTTGACCTACTCAGTAAATGACTGGGTCTCCCATTACTACTAGCCTTATTTGAGAGGTAATATTTTGCTGAAAAGAGTGATGAGCCATTTTCAGTTTCATACCTAGATGCAAATAAACATCGGTAGCAGTGTCATTCAACTAATGTATGTGAAAATAACTAGACAAAACTGTTTATATGCAAAGGAATACATAGATTTGGGTGTTTTTATTTTAATTTAATCTGTTACATCTATATGTTTTCCTGAAATATGCAATGATGATAAGTTTGCAGCAAAGACAGTTTTATAGTAAGATTTTTTCATGAGTCAATCATTCTTAAAATGGAAAATAAACCATCTTTTAATAAATAATTGCAAACCATCACCATCAAAGAAAAAGACTCGGACATAATGGTCTATAGCTTTGTCATCAATTTTATTTATTTATTTATTTGTTTATTTATTATTTGTTGACAAAGAAAGTTCAACTAGGACAGAGCTTATTTTCACTGGAGGCCCAGAGAGAAAAATTTCAAACACGTCTTTGGAATGATATTTTTATAATTAGTCAAATGTAGCATTCTAATACCTATTGTGATTTCAGATCTCTTATTCACTTTATTGATGATAACTTTCTGTATTTTCCAGGTATATAATAGCAATTCTACAAATAATTTTAATCAGTTTAGAAAATAAATGATATCATAGACAACATAAGAAGTAAACTTTATACTAAAAACTCCAAATGCTGTAAAACTGTGAACCTGCATCAGCTATGTAAAGAACTATACACAAAGTTACCACTGAAAATTTAGTAAAGGCATTTGTACCAAAAAGCCATATGCTGATATAACAAGTTATATTTATCTGGAAATCCACTTGATGTGCTTTCTAAACAAAACTCTCAAATGTGAGGAAGAACAGTGTTAAGGAGGTGTGAACTCAATATATGAAAAAATATGAGAGGAGAGACACCAGCAGCACCATATTATTCTGCTGATTAAGAAATGCATCAAGGAAGCAACAAAAACATATGTATATACTAATATAGATTTCAATGGATTAAGAGAAAGAAGAAATGATGGAAAAGGAAGGAAAAGGGAAGAAGAGAATAAAATATTAGAACACAAATTTAAATCCCTGACTACTAATCATAGTTGTATGATATAGCTACACACATATATATATATATATATATATATATATATATATATATATATATGTACACACACACACACACATATATATATATATATATATATATATATATATGTACACACACACACACACACACACACACACACATATATATATATATATATATATATATATATATATATATATATATATATATATATATATGTACATATATATAGGTCTACTTAAATTTCATAACGTTGAATTTCATAACATGAGACCATAGCATCGAAAATTCAAAACATTGAAAACCCAAAACATTGAAAACTCCATTGCACAAGTAAATAAGATCCTCTCCACTTACAACAACACGTAACTAATAAACACACTTTCTACTACATTTTTGCAAGGGGGCAAGCCACCCTGCACCCCAATGTGGGGGGCTCTGCCCCCACACCCCTCCCATAAATTTAATATACCAACTCCAAGATTGCACTACAGTGGAAACAAGTTAATTTCCTAACCTCAGTGTGATACAGTGATGTTAAGAAATTAACTTTCCTAACATCACTGTATCCTCCAGGCCACTGTCTTTTTTGGCACTAAAAAGTAAAATCTGGATTCTCTTTGATCTGGTGGGACTTCTTGGATGACTCTTTTGTCTAGCAGCTTTTACACCTATAAGGCTGCTTAGTCCCTCTGACTGTGCAGAACATTGGAAAGCCTTAACTGATTTCATCGGTAAAGGGAGAAGGAGATAAGGAAATCTCTGGAAATTATTCCCAGCACCCAGGCATCTGTGGTTATATGTCACCAGGCTGATGGGTGTAAAGAAAATTTTCCCCTGACTTCTTCCAGAGGTAAGCAATCGGGCCTCCTTTTAGGAGCGCTGATAGATGGTTGGCCAGAGAAGGAATCCCTGGATCCCTGGTTCTGCAGCTCATCTCTGCCTCTAGGATGGTGTCTTCCATTTGAACTCCCCCCTCTGCCCCAAGGCGTAAAAGGGAGCATTGATGAAGGAAGATTAGAATGGCTACACAAACTTACACAGGCGCATCCAAGCATGTCATCAAATAACAATGCCTGAACCGGCTGACCTGGTTGCCCCTTTGGCTGCATGTTCAATGAGCCTCATGGACAAATTAGATATAGACTCCAGGGTAGTTAGGTGGGAGGCCAGTTTTTCCTGCACCCCCCCCAGCTATAGTTCCTGCCAGGGTGTCTGATAGCTTCTAGATCAGGAGCCTCCCGCCTAGCTACCCTTTGGAACCTAGTAATATGTGCCATGAAGTTCAAGGACCTGATAGTAAAGAGCAATGATGCATAGACTCACTTTCCAAAACTGTCCATCATCCTCAACTCTCAGTTAAGGGAATGAACAGGGGAACTTTCTTCAGCTAGTTCCTTTTTAGTGGCAGCCGCTACCACCATGGCACCAACTGCTAAGCCTTTCACCCAGTGTTGGTGATCCTCGGGTGCTGAGAATATTCTATCTGGTCTCCTGGGAATTGGTTCTATCAAATAAGGAGCCTTCCAAGCCGACTGAGTGATCAGCTTAATAAGGTCATCAGTGGGAGGAGTCACCCAGGAAGTAGATGGGTAAGCTCCAAAGGCCTGCAAGTACACAGATTTCTCAGAGGAAAAGTGTTTGGACTTCCAGTTGCCCATCTGTTTGAGAATTTACAGGATATCTCCAAAAGAGACATCTTTGGTGGGTGGCCTAAGGGATCCCTCCCCCGCATGGAAATCTGTGTCCTCAGTGACAGACTCTTCAGTGCAGTGTAGGTGCTTCCTCTTACACAGTCTCTTCCAATGGGGCACATCAGTGGGAATATCTGAGGAGGACTCGGAAGAAGGGTGGTCTTTGGATGGTAATTCTTGCCACCTTGGAGCTCTCTGTCTGGGTATTGAGGCTGGTGTAAGCTCTGGAAGGATAGGGGTCAGAGGGTGAGACTGACTCTGGTAACACAGGAGCCATCTGAGAAGTAACAGTGGCCAAGCTCTTTCCATGGCTTGGAAAGCAGGTCACCCTGAGGAGTTATGGGAGCCTGGAACCGAGACCAACAAACTTGGAAATGTGGTCACACCCCTTCCACCGAGAGACCCATTTCCAAGCCTGGCACCAAGGAAAGATCTGCAGCTGGCACAGACCGAAGTAGTAAGGTCAACTCTGAATAAAAAAAATAGAAGAAGACTCAAACCCCCGGTCCCAATGGCAGAGGACTGATCCCAGGGACCCATCTGTTCCGATGGTGCAGAGGGAGTCAGAGCCATGCTGGAAACCAAAGACAAAGATGTTGTTGGTACCAAAGCCATGAGATCCTGTGTGGTTGGAGTTGATAGCACTAAAGCCTGTGAGGAGGTCAGGGGAGGAATATATAAGAGGTACTGAGAGAAAACTCCCCTGCTCCAGGAGGGGAGATGGGGTTGAGAAGATGGAGGAAGACCACCCAGGCTGTCAGAAGCTGGTCCACCAACCTCAATACGTCAAGTTTGGAGAGAATCCTGGTGGAGTGAACAGACAATCCTGAGGGAAAATCAGGTCTTTCTCAGAAGGGGCTTGGAAGTTGACCCAGAAAGGGTTCAACTGTGGAGGAGTATCTTGTCCTGCATGCATGGATTGCTTCAGTCTTCGATACCAGGGGATAAGCTATAAACTGCTGCACAATAGGAGATTTTGGAACTGACATTGTAGCTGATAAAGTCAGTGCCTATATAGAGGGTGTAGTTGGTACTGGTGCCGAAGTTGATGCTGGTGTCATAGTTGGTAACGATGTAAAAACAGGTGTAGATAGCACTGAAATAGCCATTGGTGCTGAGGAGTCAGTGCATTGTGAGATTTTTTGGAACCTTAGATTTCAGTTCCATAGAAGATCCAGCAGAATACCTTTTATGCTTTTTTGGTGTCAGCGCCGATGGAGATGTCAACACCGAGTGACTAAATTTTGGAACGGAGGCTGGAGGAGACTTGTCGGCCTTGGACAAGGCTTCTTCAAAGGGTGCTGTAAGGAGCCCTTTAAGAATAAGCTTATTCTTACATTCTGCCAAGGTTCTGTTACTAAAGCCCTGGCAGATAGAACAGCTACTGTCAAGATGTGGTGCACCTAAGCAATATACACATTTCCCATGCCTGTTAGAGTTCAACATTTTTCTGCCGCACTTTTGGCACTGTTTAAGCCTATGGTAGATTTTCTGCCATGGTAAGCAAGAAAAAAGGGGGGGTGGGAGAAGAAAAGACAGACCCAATCACACAGAAAGAAGACTCTTACCAGCAATGGTAGGAAAGGTTACCTATCATTAAGTTAGAGGATGGGAAGAAAAAACCTACCAGCTATGGTAGGAGAGAAATACCAAGTGGTATAAGGGACACACAAAAAGGGTAGACACTTGTCAACAAACTACTATCATCACTAGAAGAAAGATATTAAAGAAGGAAAACTTTAAAATATATAAAATTACAATTAGATTTCAAAAAGAATATACTTAGCTGCAAGAGAGTTGGCTGATGCATCTTTCTACAAGAGTGGCAAATGAGATCTGGGGTACTGTAAAGAGGGGCATTATGGATAGACCTTTAGCTTGTGAGTTTTTTGGCTGGCACGAGCTATGTAATAGTGGGATTGGTTCTGAGGATCGGAACCATAACCCGTCAGTCAAGAATGGATGAAGACTGACAACATGAAATGCATTACTACTGCACAGTCCACAGCCTATAAAAAGAAGCACCATTTGGTGTTTTGCCACACTTACGTACTGTCTAAAGCCCTATAAAAAGGACTGTTCAGTGTTGTACCACACTTCCTCACAGTCCAAAGCCCTATAAAACAAAGCACTGTTTGGTTTCTTTTTGCTGGTTTGATCTGGGTTTCAAGCAATTTGTTTTGATCTTATGAAGTTTGATCATACGCATTTTTGCTCATATTAATTGGACTCGGACTGATATGTATATAAAAACAGATAATCATGTTTGTCTGTAACTTTCTCTCTCTCTCTGTCAGGGTATAATTCATTTTATTGTACAATGAATTGATATGCATCAAAAAAAGTAAAGCCTTGAGACTTATATTACTAAGCTCAAACTGTTACACACATGCAAGAACAACTTTCAGTGACTATAGGTTGGTTTGGTAGAAGAAACCTGAGTGAATTCTAGTAGTGTGTAGTGCATTGCATGAAGGCACAGTTCTATGACTCTGCACAATTCACATTTATTTATGTATGTATGTATTTATTTATTTTCTGTGTGAAGCTTTATCCTCACATCTTCTATGCAAGATTAGACTGCCTGCATGCCTATTGAAATTCAATGCAGTTATTTAATTGCTTGTCTGATTTTTAACTGAAGTTGTGGTCTAATCTATTATTGTTTCACTCTAGCCATAGCTTAAGCTGCATAGAGCATGAGCAGTTGCAGACATAAGAAGAAGAAGGAGAAATAGCAGTAAACAGAGTCATGTGGAGTACTGCACTGTATATATATATATATATATATATATATATATATATATATATATATATATATATATATATATATATATATATATATAACAGTAAACAGAGTCATGTGGAGTACTGCACTGCATATATACAGCAGTAAACAGAGTCATGTGGAGTACTGCACTGCATATATATAGCAGTAAACAGAGTCATGTGGAGTACTGCACTGCATATATATAGCAGTAAACAGAGTCATGTGGAGTACTACACTGCATATATATAGCAGTAAACAGAGTCATGTGGAGTACTGCACTGCATATATATATATATATATATATATATATATATATATATATATAGCAGTAAACAGAGTCATGTGGAGTACTGCACTGCATATATATATATAGCAGTAAACAGAGTCATGTGGAGTACTGCACTGCATATATAAAAGGCAGGGACAAAACTAAATCTCTCTAACATGTTCACAGATCAAGGTGGAAAGAAAGTAAAACAACAGTAGAAAATGACAAATATTTGAGCAGCAGCATTAAATATCACAGTTAGGATACCAAAGTATGAAGCTATTATTGCAAAATGCAAAACATTTACTCTGAATAATATTGAATGCAATATATTTGTTTCTAATGGATTAGTTCCAAAATTACTTTCAAGAGGATATTCAGAGAAATTGATTGAATGACATCACTAAAAATCTGATATTCTCATTGTCAGTTATTTTGCTATGGACTGCATAAATGGTCATTGTGAAACTCTACAGTTCCCCATCTCAGCCATTTTGAGCAGACGAGTAACATGGTACAATGATTAAGAATTATTTTTACTTTAACCTTACACTATAGAGCATAGGACTGAAATACCACAAGTGGCACATTTACTGGGCATCATTTTCTTTGGTATGTGATCCATAATATTCTCTAATTAATAATGAGGCATCTGATTTCTTGATGGGGTCATTGCCCCTTGAGCACTCCACCTACTGCTTAATGTCTAACATTTAAACATAGATTATCAGAGAAAAGGATAATAAGTAGTTGAGAAAAGAGGAAGAAAACCAAAAAAAAAAGAGGGATGGGTTTGGCAAGGGCAGGGATAGGCAGAGAAGTTTTGAATGGTTACCTTAAGGAAGGTTGATATATTTTTTTAAGAAAAATTACTCAAGCACAGTCTGGTACATGAATCCTTGCAACTGAAGGAATGTCCTAACATAAATGTAAAAGTTTTCTATCCCTGGGAACCCTTCTCAAGATGCCATAACATGCCTACATACATTGAGCCAACTGTTAAAAATAAGTGATATGACAAAATGCATCTTCTGACTTGATATTGTATAATAGTACTGCTTAGCAGTTTCATGCTTAAACAGTCTTCTTAAATGTATTCTTCTAATTAGGACATATTCATAACCTTACCAGTTAATTTACAGTAGTTAGAAACAGAAGCTTGCTTTATTTAATACTGTAAACTAGTGGACACAAGCTACAGATGTTTCAAACAGTGTAAAGTGTCTCCTTCAATATATAGTTAAAATCTACAAATAAAACAAATATGTTTTATACCCTTTTAAAAACACATTGGTGAGTAATTGTGTATCAACTATTGATACTAAGTACCAAATTAATTCTTTTGCTGTCTCATTGAAAGACATATCAGTATCTCAAAAGTCCCTGATAACATTCTTTCCTTCTTACTCCTAATTCTCTATCTTTCCCATATATACACGTCAGTATCATTGTGCTTGAAGTTACTACTATTGCTAAAGGTTAGACCACAATTCCTCTGATACCTTCATTACTAAATGAGAAGACAATTGGGCAATGCCTGCATGTTCGACTAAACAGATAACATCTAGCATCATTCTTACTTCAAAGTGCTGCACAGTAAATTCTCAATTAACCGGCACCCATGGAGATTGGTAGATGCTGGATAACTGTAGTTTCTCGTTACTTGAGAGTTACTGTTAAAAGTAGGCCTGACTAATACTGTACCCTATACTATTTGTTTGGATTGACTTGTTCTTAGATTGGGGAGAGAGGGAATTTATTCCTATCTTCCTTTTTAAAACTCTAAAACTCTAATAATGTAAAGTATGCTTATGTGGTGGGGGTAGGTGGGGGGGGGGGTGAGGGCAGAAAGTGCAACACATGAAAATTGTACTGTATTTCTTCATTTTTTTTTTCTTGCTGCTTGAGAATTTTGGTTGCTTGAGTTCCAGTTAACTGAGAGTTTACTGTAAATAGAAACTGCTCTTTGCTGATACTTTTTCTGCCATACTCACCTCTATTTAGCCCTCCCCCCTCCTGGAACTTTTCTTCCTACCAACTTTCCACCCCTTTAGTCCTTCCTACCTTCTACCCCTCTAGTGCAACCACCTTCCCTCCACCTATCCCTTCCCCCATAGCTAGTTTCATCCTGGAGTTTACTTATATCTCCCAAGGACTGTGGTGCCATTTTTAAATCCTGGCCTAAGCATCCACAGCTCCTCTGTGCTGCTCCTGCATTTTAGGCTGCTTGTTTTCACCTTCCAGGTAGGTCTTTTCAGCATATCTGTCTATCATTTGCAAGCCTCTAAGCAACTATTGTACTAAATTCCACGTTTTTACTTGTAACTGTGTTTTAGGGTTATAGATGGCCTTGTGCTGATGGCTATCACTCCATGTTTGTAACTGTGTTGTAAGGTTATTGTTGGTCTCGTGCTGACGGCTTCATTTATCTGTGACCTACATATGTTTTTGACCTCTGCAAGCTGCTTTTGGGATGAGTGGGGCTCTTTTCTACATTGACTAATGCTGTATTCCTTTTGTATGGGTACAAGGGGCTTGACTGAATACTGCTGGCTTGTCACGACCAAAAACCTGGTGTAATGATGTCCTGTTAAAAGGACGCCAACCAAAGTGCATTGCTGAATGCTGGATAGCCTCTTAAGGTGGAATAATGTCCTTCAAGCCTTCTGCTTAAAATAAGGTTTAGCAGCCATTTTCTTTCCATTTGTAACTATAAGGGCTCCGCACAGCTTCTACACAGTTTTGGAGACCATTTTCCCTATATATTGTACTGTTTGACTGCTTGCTTTGTGCTATGTCATGTGCCCTTTGCTTAGGTTAATTACCAGCTTAGCAGCTGTAAGCTGCTTTTTGGGACGAGTGGGTCTCTTTTTATGTTGTTGCCAGCTGCATTACTTTAGTCTGAGTATACAGGGTTTGACTGTTGCAATTTGCTGGCCTAGTCTGCTCTCCAGATGTCCTGTTAAAATGACACCAACAAACGTATATCGTTGAAGGCCTTTATGTCTCTTTTAAGGTGGATCAATGGTCCTACTAGAGCCTTTAGCTTAATTATTGGTTTAGCAGCTATTTTTCTTTTCCGTTTGTCTCTATAAGTGCACCACATGGCTATTATATTGTTCTGAAAACTGTTTTGAAAACTGTTCAGCACAAGTTATTGCACAGCAGAAACATATCGTAGTTTACTATGTTAGTCTGTTGAGCAGTATATATTGCACTCTTTAGAGATTTTATAGTATTATGTTATCATTTACCCCTTGCTTTCTGCTGCTTATATTTGGCTTTACTGCTGTATAACCTTGTCCTCTCAAATGGACTAGGGTCACAGATGGCATGCTGAACTGCTGAATGAATGTTTTGTTCAATTTAATGGAGCCTATATTGCCTAACTTGTATTGTTCATACCATAATGTCTGCTGCTTTCTATTGTTAATACCCTAAACCTAATCTTCCTCTACATACTTGCTCCAGCCTCATCTAGCCATAGCCTCTCTCTACTACTGTGCTTTGTTATGCCCTCCCGTCTCTAAACATCCTTTACCTGCTACCTTTCCCATCTACATCTGCAATATTAACTAACTCAGTGTTGTCTCCCTCTCCTGTACAGTAATCCATCCCAGGTGCTCCCTCCCTGCTTTAAACGCAAAAGGAATACCTCCGGCCATCACCTGAAGACACCCTGAATTGGCCAGCTTGCCTGGTACTTAGAAAAATACTACTGAGAAGACCCCCCAACAAGATTGTGTAAATGTATGTTGCTTAACACTAATTAAATGTAGACTTGATATGCTATCTGTAGAGTTAGTCTGTCCTCCCATGTGTGCATTCTAGCAGCCTACCGCAGTCCGTTTGCCCTCTCTCCCTCCTGTTATCACTACCCTAGAATATATTTAAATCTAAGACTGGTCCAACTATCCCTGCTGTTTGCTATCTCCTTCTACCATTAGGTGGCAGCATCTACCAATATAAATACTAGATATTCTTTATAATCTCAACAAGTTTTATTTTTTCACAAACAGTTTGTTGTGAGTAAATAACCTTAGACTGTAAATATCTTCTTCCCCCTGCTAAACCACCCTCTGTAAAGGCAGCCTTCATTTTCTGGCTGGAAATATTTAGCTCATACCTTCCAACTACAGTGTTTAAACTGCTCTTTGCTGATACTTTTTCTGCCATACTCACCTCCAGTGTTCTTTCCCGCTCCATTCACCCTACAGGCTCACTCTACTCCGCTACCCTGTCCCCAGTTCCCACCCACCCCAGTACTCCTAGCTTTATTCCTATCTTACCCCACCCTCTCAGCCTAATTACCCAATACCAGCTCCCCCCTCATTACTCCTCCCACCTATAGCCATCCTTCTTAAACTCAGTAATCTGTACTCCACCCAATAATTATAGTCCCCTCCTTTTTCCTTAAATCTCTAGAATACCTCCATCACTTTTTAAACCCTTTCTTCTTCATAGCCTTTTCTATTTTCCTAACTACTCATATCACTCTCTCTTTGCTCCAACATGCTCTCCTCATGTTATCACACCCTCCAGTCCCCCAGCCTCCTCTTTATGTTCCTACTTCTCTTATACTATGCTACCTCATATTCCACCTATGCTTGTCCAATACCACCTACAAAGACAACTACCATACAAACCCACCTTCTCCGCCACTCTTACTCTCATTTCAACTCTATCTCCTCTTCTCTCATTCAGCCCAACCCTCTGCACCTATTTCACCCTTAATTCTTCTCCTCTAAAGTCAAGACACTGTCACCTGCTCCAGTCTACAATCTACCAAAATTCATGCCTGACAGACCAATATGGCTAAAGGATATCTCCGTCAACAACCTAGTCCAAGCTGGTGATATCCATCCTAACCCTGGTCCTACATCCTTTATTAACAACAATCACCCCTTACCCTCTTCCTCCTATCTCAAAACCCTAATGATTTTTACAATTAATGCACAAAGTTTAAATAACAAAGTATACCAATTTCAAGCTTGGTTAAGCCATAACCAACCAGATATCTTAGCCATCTCCAAAACCTGGCTCAAGCCCTTTATCTCCAACTCTGAGATTCTGCCCCCAGGATTTCATTGTCTCAGAAATGACCACCTAAATAAAAAAGGTGGAGGCACTGCCCTAGTTTACTCCAACCTTCTTACCTTAATTCCCCTCCAAATTCCAATTCCTCAATTCCAGAACATTGAACTAACTGCTGGAATTCTAAAACTAAATAAACATAAAAATATATGTATCACTGTCCTATATATCTCACCTGGTAACAATATCTCTACACTCAAAAATATTCTCCTATGTGCCTCTACTGAAATTAACTATGAAACCTATATCCTTGGTGATGTAAATATTGACTGGAATAAAATCAATTGCCCCTCTCCCTCCCTATCCATTAACCTCTATAATGTCACTCAAATAATCCTCTCCATCACTTGACCTAACAAAATAAACCCTTCTGGATCCACTATAAATTGGATCCTAGTCTCAGATCCAAATAAAATAACCAATTCTGGCACAATTCCTGATACCTTTAGCGACCACCTCCCAGCCTTTATGCATTGCTCAACTAGTTCCTCCCCACACCAGCATCAATACATTCAAACTCATAACCTCAGTAGCTTCAACCCAACTATTTTCTCAAATCCTTTCAAACAAATGAACTGGCAAATTCTAAACATCCTTCCTCTTGACAAGGCTATAGAATACTTCAACTCTGTCTTCCTTGATACTTTAAACTCACTAGCCCCACTAAGAAACAAAAGGATAAAAACTAAAACTGCTCCTTGGGTATCCAAAGATACAAAACAGATTATGCACCACAGAGACAAACTATGGAAGCTTTACCAAAACAATAAACTGGCCAATAACTTGCTCCAATATAAACAGCTCCGCAACTGTGCAAAACGACTAATCACCAAAGACAAAAAATCCTACTATATCAAACTTTAGTCCAATAACAATAAGCCCCCCCCAAAAAAAAAAAACTAATCTGGAACTCAATAAACTCATTCCTCAAATCTGACTCCAAGAATAATTCCTGTCCTGACCCAAGTAAATCTGACTTTGAACTAGGCTCTGAATTTAACTCATTTTTCATAGAAACTATTACTACCCTCAGCAAGACATTTCCCAATAATAACCCAACTCCTCTACACTCTCCCCCTTCTAACTCACCTCATCTGTTTGAACTCAAACCCATCTCCACTAACTTTATAAAAATACTTTTGTCCAAACTTAAACCTTGCTCTAATGCTCCAGACAATAATGCCTCTTCCTTCCTAAAATGTGCTGCTGATGGCATTGCTCTCTCAATCAGCATCATTATTAACCGATCCATAAAAGAATCATATGACCCCAAACTCTGGTGCTCAGCTTATATTCTTCCTCTTCATAAAGGAGGCAAAAATACCAGCATCTCAAACTTTTGCCCCATTGCTTTGCTCTCACCAATCTCCAAAATCCTAGAAACATGCATCCACCTCCAACTTATGCCTTTCCTGACCCAAAACAATCTTCTCATTCCTACCCAGCATGGCTTCTGTCCAGGCCATAGCACAATAACCGCTCTACTCTCTTTCCTAGAAACTGTCAATCAAGCCCGAGATTCAGGACACTTAGTTTCTACTGTTTTACTCGATCTGTCTAAAGCTTTTGATACTGTTTCCCACAAGCACCTTCTCTGTCATCTCTCAAACCTTAATCTCTCACATAATGCTTTATCCTGGTTCTCCACCTATCAGCCAGATCACAGGCAGTCAAATGGAAGAACTCCATCTCTTCCTTCCTACCTACCCCAACTGGCATAACACAGGGATCCATCCTTGGGCCAATGCTTTTTAACATCTTCATCAATAACGTTCACACTGCTATTCCTGATGCTAAAATCATTCCCTATGCAGACAATTCAACCTTAGTTTGCTCTGCCTCAAACCTCTCTGAATTGCTGACTAAAACCCAAACTGCCTTCTCAACAACTGAAAACTGGATGCGCCAAAACCACCTCTCTCTCAATGCAAATAAATTAAAGATTCTACTATTCCCTCCCACAAAGACTCTCTCCTACGATATAAACAACTTCAAAGTCTATAGTCAAACCAACTCAGCTATAGAAGTGGTCCCCTCTGCCAAACTACTTGGCATTACTGTAGATGAACACCTCAAGTTTGATATTCATATTCAACAAAATATTAAGAAAACCCACCAAAAGCTAGGTATGCTGTACAGGAATAATCGCTTTCGCTCCAACTTTATCAGGCAAACTCTGGCCTTGACTTATCTTCTTCCTTCTTTATTATATGGAGCCCCTCTCCTAACCAACCTGTCCTCCTCTATCACCTCTAAACTAGAAAACTGCTACAAAAAATCTAAATTTGCCTCTAAATCTAAAAATACCACCCATCACTGCCTAACCCTACAATCCCTGAATTGGCTTGAACTCGCAAACTACCTAGATTGTCTCCAACTCGCTACTGCATATAGACTCATATTTCACCCAACAAAATGTCCCGCTCTAACTAACATCCTTCCCCCTTATACACCCAACAGAGCTCTCAGATCTGAAAATCAGAACTTAATTACTATCCATAAACCTAAACGTCCTGCTGGGCAACTTTTTCTATCTTTTTCACTAGGCAAATAATGGAATTCCCTTCCCTCCACACTAAGAACCACACCAAACTCAGAAAACTTCAACACCCAACTATTCAAACACCTGTCCACTAAAGGGAAATGTACCTGCCTTCACCCAACCTAATCAAAGGGGGGTTCTCTTTCTGGTTCCCAAGCTCTGCAACTCTCATAGTTATCTTCCTATGAGTCTGTCTAAGCTCTCAACAATTTCTATAGCTTCACTCTAAGCTCTCAACAACTCCTACAGCTACTCTCACACAGCTTAACCTTGTAAATATTGTAAATAGCATTCTACTGTTGATGTGTGTATGTAAAGCGTATTTACATTTTCTTAAAAGGTTTGTATGTAAACTGTTTCCACACCTAACACATATCTGTTTTCCTCAAATGAAACTGTATGATCCCTACCTTCAAGCTTAATGAATTTGTTAACTATGCGTGATATTGAATGTATTTATGAGCAACTATTCTACATAATATCTTTAATATTAACTATCAGTTATATCTAAATTGTATAATGCATCTTGGAGCTTTTCTCCCTGGGCTTCCACAGAAAATGGGTCAATTCGGCCCAGTGGACTTCCCCGGTAATCAAACTGCAAATAAATAAAATAATAAATAGTTAGCCTTATTTTAATACCGGCAATTTCCCAGAGAATATTATAAGCTAATGTGACCTGAAAGAAAAAATAAAATAGTTCAACAGGCTACTCCACTGATAGTGACAAGAGCCGACAGAATCACTGAGGTGCAGATTGCATTTTATTATTTTAATGTATAACAATTCTCTTTAAGGTTAGGAGGAGTCAAAACCAAGGTAGGACCCTATATAGATCGGTGTATCTTTAAAAAATTAATATAAATTATCTAGCCCAGTGTGCCTGATATAAAAATATGCATAGCATTACCTTCATGAGCAAACTGCATAATGTTTACATGACCATTTATAAATGAGTCAATAATCTGTGGACCTGTATTATAATCATCTTCAGTAAATGTGGGTTGTATTCATGGAGAATGGTGCAGCAGTCCAATCCACCCTGCACAGATGTAGTGAGCTAAACTCTATTCCATTAAGGGATTTGTAGTCATTCATATTAAAATAAAAGCAGTATCTCATTTCCTGGGAATTTGCATGACTATGAATCACTCTACTGAGCAGCTGAAACAACTGCACAGTGGAGTATCTATCTGCTAAGAAGAACACACTTAGTCAGTGACATCAACATGTATTCAGCTTTTCTGTTCATCTTAGAGATCTTTTTCATAGTAGTTAACTTGACTCATGAAACTCTGTAGATTTTCTTCTCCCTTGCCACTTGGTAACTTTTTTTAAACTGCTCACCAACTAGAGTGTATCAAGGGCAGATGGAAGGCATACTTCAGTAAGCTACTGAATGAAGAAAACCCCACATAAGCTGTACTGTCCCCATGCTCAGTCTACAATGAAAGAAGAAGTACCCATCCAAGAAGAACTAAGAAAAATAAAGTTCAGGGAAGAAGTAGGATCAGATGAAGTCACATTACAAATGTTCCAGATTTGGGGTGCATTTGGGGAGCATTGGCTGCTGAGGGTACTATTGTGGTAATCATCATCATCATCAGCCATCTTTTTCCCATTTTCTACATGGAGTTGGGTTGTTGTGTTAACTGTCGCCATCTCTCTCAATTCAATGTCACACTCCTGCCTTCTTCGACACTCACACTTAACTGTCTCAGATCTTTCATACAATCCATCCACCTCTTTGCTGGATGCCCTCGTTTCCTCTTACCTTCTTCCCATCTGTCCCAACTCTTCTTCACCAGATAATCTTCTGCTTTTCTGCACATGTAAAATCCAAAAATAGCTGAAAAAGGCAACACCAAAGTAGATAATCCTTAAAACGAACTTTTAATCCAATTGATTATAAAGACAGTGAGCACTTTCACGTTATCACAATATTTCATCATTCTTTAAGTAAAAACCATTAACTGCCAACCATAAATAGTAAATTCAAACCCTTCTGGCCTATGGTTCAACAGAAACAATTATGACATCATGTTGAAATTTAAAATTTAAAAAGACTTGGGGCCGGATTCACGAAGGCTTGCATGGAGTCTACGAGTAGAGTAAGACTCCATGCAGCCAACATGTCTGCCGAGCGATCCAGGAAGAGCTGGTAGGGGCGTTCAAATGAGCTCTCCAAACTAGTCCTACACAGACAGAGCTTGGATATGCAAATTACCTCAATTGCAGGTGAAAGCTATGCAAAAGAGGTAAATTTGTGATCCAGGAAACCCAAACCTGTCCGAGTAGGAGTAGTGTTATTTGCAGAAATGTACTCAGTTGATAACTGAGTATGGTTCTGCAAATAGCAAAATGGAGCCGTGAAAGCTGCAAAAAAGCATGCATTTCCAGGAAGAAGCATGCCAATGGCCAAAAATATGGCCATTGGCAATGGGAAGTGATGCAAAATAGAAATAAAATAACTTTTTTTTCATCCTGATCTCCGGGGTTTAACCGTAGCACAGCGCCGCGGAAACGTGCTGCTCCCTAAAAAACAGAAAATATATAATTAAGATCCACAAATGTGGATTTTATAGCTAAAATGAATTTACAATGCAAGTGAATGGCAGGCTGAAGACAACATGGCCACCGAGTAGAGGTTGCTAAGGGGGGAAGCTCAGTCTAAGAGATGTAACCAAGCATTAGTAGGCAATCCTATGCAAATGAGAGTTAGGATAGTGAATCACAAGTTTACATAGGAAATGAGCACAGTCAGTGGAGTGTAGGAGTAGGATAAGGGGAGTAACAGAGTAGAAGATAGGTGACATCATGAGGGGGTATGTATGAAAGGAGTGAAGCTCATTGGAGCAAAGTGTCATGTGTCAGCTGACAATTACATATTATTGAAAGAGGTGTGTCAACAGGTAGGCCAGGTAATGTCAAGAAATGGAAGGTGTATGCTGTGGATAACACCAGAGTTTCTTGCTGAGCGTGCATGCGTGCGTGTGCGCGCCAGTAAACCCGAGTAAGACAGTGTGCGTGCGTGTTAGAGTGTGTGCGCGCGTGTAAGCTTGAGTAAGCATATGTAAAGCTGTGTAAACAGTTGTAAGCACGTTTGCGCTGGTGTGCACAAGTTTTAACAAGAATAAGCAAGTTTTAGTCCGTGTAAGCATGTGTGCGTGCATGTGAGCTGCTGTGCGAGTGTTTGCGCTTGTGTGCGTGGCGCTCTCCCCTCAGGAAACAGAAAGGAAAAAGGAAGCACACCAAATAGTAGGGAAGTTACCAGGGAGTACTAGCAGAGCTAGCAGGTGAAAACAGTCAGAATCAGGCAATTACCCAGGCAGAACACTAGCACAGCCCAGCCCAGCACTTAAAACACTGCAAACAACAGTCCATTATGTTTCTCTTAAGAGACACTGCAACACTGCAGTAAGTTAATAGAAGTGCAAACTGAAAAAGCTGTACTGAGACAAAAAACGTTAGGGGCTGCCATTGCTGTTATAAGGCAACATATGCAACATACTGAGGGTGGTGATAATGCAAATGCTACTGGACAACCCACAGTGAGGAGACAGAGAAGAGTGTACAGGCCCAGGGTAACCTACCAGGGGCTACATGAGCTGGAGATAGTGGAGCACTATAGAGTGGACAGAGACCTCTTGCAGTAAATTATTGAGCTGTGCAGGCCACGCCTCACACAGAACCAACAGAGGGGAACCCATCCCAGTGGAAACTAAGGTATGTGTTGACCTAAGAATATTAGCAACAGATACCTTCCAGAGACCAACTGGTGATATGATGGGGATATCACAGGCATCAGCATCCAGGGTACTGCACCAGTTCCGGGATGCCATGTCAGCACATGTCGGTGATCATGTATACTTCCCCAATTCCCATGAGGTATTGGCCAGCAATATGCATCTCTTCCAGCAAATAGCGGAATACCCTGAGGTAGTGGGTGCAATAGACTGCATGCACATATGCATCAAAGCACCAGCCGGTGTGCGGGGTAGGGTCTACTTCAACCACAAGGGCTTCCCTTCTATCAACTGTCAGGTCATGTGTGATGCCCAGGGCATAATACTGAATGTGTGAGCTGGCTGCCCTGGAAGCTACCATGATTCCCATATCTGGCATCTGACGCAGCTGTACCAGACATTTGCCAATGGGGACATCCCACATGGACACCTAGTGGGGGATGCTGGCTATGCACTGGAGCCGTGGCTGATGACACCCATCAGAAACGCACACACACACTTGAACAGGAATGCCATAATGAGGCACACGCACAAACACGAAATGTAATCGAGTGTGTGTTTAGGCTGCTCAAGCCATGGTTCCGGTGCCTGGACACATCTGGTGGAGCCTTGCAGTACTCACCAACTACATGTACCCAAATTGTCATGGTATGTGATATGCTACATAATATGATCCTGCGAAAACAGCTGCAGCAGGACCAGCATAGGCCTGGGCCAAACAGCCCCCCACCATTGCCAAGAACATCACAGGCAGAGCGTGACTCAGAGGAGGAACAACCTGAGCCTGCCCCAGTAGGCAGAAGGAGGCGTGCCCAGTATGCTTTGGCCTTGGCAAAGAGGCAACGCATAGCACATACACTGGCTCAGTAGGAACTCTGGAAATGATACCTCTCTCTGACCCGCACATATAGTAAAAGGGATGCCTACATTGACACTACCTGCTTTCAAACATGTATAGGGAGTGTAGTATGTGCATCTGACATAGGCAGCCCTGCATCAATACCTGAGGCATGATTGCCATGTGTTAAGCAATATAAAGCAGTGCTAAACAGCATTTACCACCATGTAGTATATGTAAACAAAATCGCACACACCAACTAGTACAAATGTGGTCAATGTTGAGCAATATTGGCCAATGTCCAGCAATGATGGTTAATATTGAACAATGTTGGACAAGCTGGGTCTAAGTAGGGCATAGCTGAACAAAAGCCAACATGCTCATAGTTGCTCTACTGGCCCTTAAGCAGTCTGGTCTGCTCAGTATGAAAATATAAGGAGTGATGGGCCTCGAACCCAAGATACTGTGCACTATAGTAATAGTACTGAACCACTAAATCATGACAGTATTGCAGTGGTTAACTTGTATGAAGAAATGTTGATAAGTCTATGCAAAGTATTCCATGGAAACCCTGCAGGCACAGCATAATCCCTGTCGAGTTATGACACAAAGGTGAGTCCTGCAGTAAGAATAGAACCTGACTTTCAACACACACAGTAGAAATGTTAATATTGGACATGTACACATACATCAACAAATGTAGTGGACCTCAGACAGCAACATACTGGGCATGCTCACACACTTGAATACATGAGACAAATGTCAGGCAACAGAACACTGACAGTCTGAACTGGGCATGCTCACACATTTAGGCCATGTTGGAGTACAGCAGTGGGCCACACATATCAGGCAGTTGCATGTGTTAACCCAGGAACCTCTCACTATCCAGCAATCTGCCCTGTGCATACACTTATATGACAACAGACATGTATATAATATAGTGGAACCCTGTCATAATCAAATATGTTCTGCAGATACCTAAGCAGTTCATAGAAAGTGGGAAAGCAAAGATGATAAAAACCTGCAAACAGTATCTGCAATAAACATTGTGCATCATGAACATTATCATAGGTTCAGAGGTTGATACTAGGCTATCTGCCCTAGGGCATGTACAAGCATAGCCAGAATGTGTTTGGCTGCTGTAGCCCAGTCAAATCAGAACACTGTGCCCGTGAATAGTAGGTCACACAAGATAGCCCATTTACGTTTAGTGTATTGTGCCTCTGTCTAGCAGGGACCCAGAAGATATCCCATGGGTACACATACGATCACCCATCCACTTGTCAAGATGTCACCTGTAGGTGGTCAGTGGGTGACACTGCTTATACAAAACTCGGACTACACTCCACAGTGAGTGGAGCCTTTCGGATAATAATCTGTCCCCCCAGCATGTCCTATTAACATCTGTGCTGAGGTATATGTCCCTGGAGTGTGTAGCTCCAAGGGAGTTGGATATCCTGAGGTGGAGCATGTCCATTAATTCTGGGTCAGATATTGCCTTAAACTACAGGCACACAACACATCCGTGTAGGTGGTAAGTGACTGAGTAGAGCTGGAGTTACTGTATCTGAACTGTGCAGGGCATCCGTGTGAGTCCCTACATCTGCTTGATGAGTAACATTTGTGGCCATTACAGTTTCTGCAGGTGTCGGGTAAGGTAGATCCCAAATGTGGCATAGCAACCAAGCATGGTCATGATGAGTATAGAGGCACAATGACCACACGTGATCAACATGTGAAACCATGTGGGATATGGTGGGCTATGTAGAAGTACTGTCTAACCACATTGGCAATGTGATTGTCAAAGGCGAGTGTACGAACAGGTCGTGTCCCCAAACCCGTAACAACTACTACCGTATGTAATGGATTACTACCTAAGTGGTAATGTGCAGGCATGTTGTCATTCTCAAAGGGGATGATTATGCAACTAATGGCATGTAGCCATAGGCCATGGCTCAGGCACCAGTCATCCTATCTCTGTGAGACCCTGTATGAGTATGCATGTGCCAGCTGGAGAGTTGATTATGGCACCCAGTTTGCAGACTTCTGCGAACATGGGCAGCCATATCCCTCCTGTAATAGCCTGTATGTCACACAAATATATACTGAACAAGAGAGGTCTCAGGACTGAGCCTTGTGGGATAGCATGTATAACTGGTGTATAGTCAGACATGGCACCTGCAACACTGAGCATGTGGGTGCTATCCCTGATCCAGGTAGCAATCCATCATGTGAGATATGTGTCGATATTGATGCCGGTGAGCCTATGCATAATGGCCATGTGGGGTATTGTGTTGAAGGGTTGTGCAAGGTCCAGGCAGGCTGTGTGGACAACCGTCCCAACACTGATGGACCTGGTAACTGTTTAAAGAATACAAACAGGTCAAGCAGGCAAGATCTGCCCACAACAATGCTGTAATGTGTAGGACCCAGTGTCTGTAGGTTTCCCATGTCTATGTGCATGAGGCCCATTACAATATGCTCCATAGCTTTGCAGAACAGGCTAGTTAGCCTTATAGGCTGATATTGTCTGTGGTCTGTTATGGCAGTATTCAGTGGAGCGGGACCACTATCACTGTATGCCATTCCGTGGGTACAAATCCTGCAGTAACCCTGATATCGAACAGTGACGTAATGTGAGGGTTACGTCTGTCATGAAGGCCGTGTACGACACAGGCTGGGACACTGTCTGGTCCCATTGATGCTGTGTTGTCCGCTGTGGGGAGGGCAGCACTCACCTGTTTATTCATGATGTCAGGGAGGTTACAATCTGTTGGGTTGGACAGTACCTCCTTAAGGGGGTTGGGGGGACATCTGCATTGAACCTGTTTGCCAGGATGTTGGCAATGTCTGTGGGTTCAGGGTATGTTCAGTCAGTATGCAGTAACACACAGCATATCAGTGAGTGTCCAGCCAGGTACCTGAATTAACTGAAGAAGGCCTTGTGAGTGTCCGATGTGTCTGGTGCAATTGTCTGTTAGAAGCGGGCCTGACATAAATACACAAGTTATTGTAGCTGTCTGCTAGTACAGATCACAGATGCCTTCCCTGTCTGGGATTGTGCTCTATCATGTAGTAGCTTCCTCCTTTTGTTGTATAGCATATTAATGGCCAGGGTCCACCAGACAGGTCCCCTGCCATTGGAGGAGTGAGTCCACGTGTTATTTTGGATAGCACAGTCCATGCAGTCCACTATGTGTCCATAGAATGTGTATGTAAAGGATTCAGCAGTCTGAGCCATACTTACCATTTACCCAGGGTCTCTGAAGGATACCACCGTGGTATGGAGAAGTGTGACGTTTGCTTTTGGAAAGTTCACCAAGATTACCCAGGAAGGGTGTGGGGACAGGATATGGATGTCCAGTGAGATAAAGTATGTTCTGTCCTTACCAATGAGGGTTATATCGCAGGTGTGGAACATAGAGTCCCCATGTTGGTAATGATCCAATATGTTGTCCCCTCTTGTGGGTGTGGTGACCGGTTGTGCCATAGCATATGAGTTTACAAATTGTAGCAACTGTTGGGTGAGGGTGTTGGGGCCTGAGTACTATCCCCAGTCAATGTGTGTGTATTTGACGTGACCCAATATAATGTTGTTTGGGGAGACCGTCATATTGTCCAGTGTTCCCCGGAAAGACGAGTGTGGTTGCTGTGTTTGTGAGTGTGGTCTGTAGCAGGCAAGAAACCAAAAGGCAGATTTGCACAATGTTAGATGCACATGTATGGTCTGTGATGCTTTGTGCAGTGCTACCAACTCGGAGGTATGTGTATCTGTGATGTATATGGATACTCCCCCTATTTGCGTTGGCCATTCCGAGTTATGTGGTCAGAAAGCATGGTACAAAATATAACCTGGTAGTGCTGGTGTGCATGTGGGAGCCTGAACCATGTGTCTGTTAGTGCACAGATATTGTTATTCTCCATACTGAGGAGATTCCTGAGTGTGGTCAATGTGAGGGTAATACATCTGGTGTTGAGCAGCATTACCCTCAGTGTCATGTACTCTGTAATGTCTATGGAGGTGGGTCTATCTTTTGAGCCCCACTTAAATAAGGCAGTATGGTGGCAGCAAGTGCCTTAGCCAGTATTCAAATGTCCAAGGGTGACAGGTGCAAGCTGTCCATAGGGAAGCTACGTGGCATGTTGAGCATGTCACCCCAGGCTGACAGACACTGTATCCCCTTTGAATAACACTAATATGTTAGCCAACTGTTAAATGTGATCAGTTTGTTGGTATACTGAGACATCATACTTGGTGAGTGTAAGATGCTAGACAAGGTTAGGGTTATACTGGCCTGGTCTACATGATCAGAGAGTTCCTCTATGTATCATGTCATGTGGTCCAGGGAGGAACGTCTGAGGTTGTACGCACCAGCATGGACAATGATGGAGCCAGTCCTGGACTTGCTTTGGAGTGACCTGAGTGCATGTGTTATGTGGCGGATCCTGGCACCTGAGAGACAGCTCAAAGTGACTATTCCCTTGTTTGGCATGGTGAGTGGGACATCAGTGTGTCTGACATTAAGTGTCACCTATTACAAGTGTATCAGGTGTGTTGTTTAGCCTGAAGGGCAGTGACTGTGTGGCACACTGACATTGTGAACTATGTGATATGAGGGTATTGTAGTGGGGTAGCAGTTGTTTGTGTGTCTGCTTTGGAGGTCTCTGCTGCTTAGGCAGAGTGTATGTAGAGCCTCCGAGTATGTGTATGTGTGATAATGTGGTTTGATTGCTGTTGCTATCGGTGTATGTGAGACTGAAATGTGGTGTGTGTGGTCACCTTCACCACCTGATAGACCATGCCAGTCATGGGTCGAGAGAGCTCAGCCTCCTGTATGTCAATATTGTTGCATATCTCACATATATCTGAGTGTGTTGGGAGGAGGAGAGGGTTGTTTGTGTACATGAGGCAGATGTGACATTGTGTCATAACCACAATATTCACTAGCTGGACTGGAGAGTACACATGAAACCGACCCCTGGACATGCCAGTATATTATGATGACATACTCTGTAGCCTGATCACAAAGGATTAGTAGGGTGTTAAGTGTGTAAAAGAGTATAACCGGGATTAGTGCTCAGGTTTGTTGGTGTTTTGTAAAGAGTAGCTGAGAAGGAGTCCAGACTGAGAATCATGGCATGTCCTTCAGCTATGTCATGAATAGTAATGTACTTATATATGTCCTGAGTCAGGGCCAACTGTAAATTACTGACAATGCCGACATCCTGTCAGACAGGCCCATATATACATAACCACCTCCCACTGACGATAGTCCCTGACATCATACCAGGAGATATCACATGTAGAATGGCTGATCAGCTCCCCCCAAAGCCAAAAGCATGGCAGCAATTGGATTGCAATGTTTCCCAATATGTGTCATGCATGCAATACAGAACAAACAGACCCTGCACCTGAACAGTCTGTTGAGCTTCACCCACTCCACAGGGTCTGGAACCGTCGCATGTGTTACAGCAACATATGGCACTCCCCACAAGTGTGGGTGCACAACACACCATGGGAAGTATAGTCCAGTAAGCCTATAAAGTCTGATCTGCAAGGCCATGGAGTGCATCATGGCTGAAGTCATAAACAGAGCTATTGGAAGCTGACAAATACACAACCCTACCAACTGTGGTATGTTCATGTGCAGATCATGGTTCCCAAACATGCTACACCATTTGCAAGGCAGCCACCCAGGACATACATCACTGAACAGAGCTACACATGGCCCACATAAACTTTGCATAGCTCTTAATCAACATCACAGACACATGTTGTATCCACAAAACCAACAATCTGTGCATAGATATGTGTTGACATATGAAGGGATGTCAGTGTGTCCACAGATAGATCACACAAGGTGCGACTCACAGGGTCCTGTTCAAGCTGTTGATACCTGCCGACCCACATGGATCATTCCTGGGATTGCATAAAAGAAAGTGCACACACATTTCCAGGTCCAGTCTGATGATGTCAGCATCCTACAAATATACCAGGAGAACAGAAACCACCCAGTAAAGCAGATAGCGCACCATGTTAATGTGTATCTCTCTAGTATCATAACATAGTTAGGTAGGGGTTTGAATTTTGCAAGCGCTGACAGTGTGTGAGTGGGGGTGTGTGTCTGTGTGTGATTTCCTTTGAGAGGAGTAACCTTTTTGGAGACTGGGAAAACACATTAAAAGAGGCACATCCCTCTTTGGAATGTCTGATGATGTCAGCATCCTACAAATATATCAGGTGAACAGAGACCACCCAGAAAATCATATAGTGCGATGTGTTAATGCATATAACTGTAGTATCATAATATAATTAGGTAGGGGTTAAAATCCTGCAAACGCTGACAGTGTGTGTGGGGGCGTGTATGTGTGTGATTTCCTTTGAGAGGAGTAGCCTTTTTGGAGACTGGGAAAACACAATAAAAGAGGTACATCCCTCTTTGGAATGTCTGATGATATCAGAATCCTACAAATATATCAGGAGAACAGAAACCACCCAGTAAAGCATATAGCACACCGTGTTAATGCGTATCTCTCTAGTATCATAACATAGTTAAGTAGGGGTTTGAATCCTGCAAACGCTGAGTGTGTGCGCCACAGGCGGTCAATGCATTATGGGTTTTGCTTTTACTATGGTATGACATATGATTAAAACAGTATGTGCGTTGCACACATCGGGTGTCTGCGTGGCAAATAAATATGTGTACATGTGACCTCAATCAGTACATAGGTGTGAAGCCTGCATACTACATGAATACATTTGTTTCCTTCGACAGATTGTGCCGCTGCTTCTCAGATCATAGGTCACATATGTATGTATGCGACAAGCCCGGCCACTGTAGTGATCCGTGGCCAAGGTCATCTGTGCCACACACACCCATGAAACATACTATAGAGTACTGTGAGTGAGGGTAATTGCCTGGTGTATATGTCAGACATGTTCATACACAACGACTGGCAGTAATGGACAGTCATTATAGGTGTACAACAGCCCTGTGGATATGCATGCAGGCCCCTAATGTGTTATGTGAAACACCGATGGACCCCACAATACCTATGGATATGTGGATACCAAGGGACAGATGACATAACACATGTCTGTCTGTACACATTGGTACCCAACATACATGTTGAGGGCTACCACCTATGTGGTACTGTCGGGATAGTATGTCTAGTAAATGTGGGTGACTATGCCATAGTCGGCTTATGACTATACAGCTTGTATTGGACAACAGGTATCTGTCTGATACCCTTGTGTAGGATATGTGTCCCATCCAGGGAATGCAGTGTAGGCCAATGCACGCATTTCCAGATGTGGATGGACATATCCCTAGTGTGTTTGCATGTACCTAAGAGGGCTATATGCCACACAGGTGTGGTCCCAGGAACGTGTGGCGGTCAATACTACTGGTTACTGTTATAGTATAGTACCGGAAGGATCCAACTGTTACTGAGTTCCCTACAGCTGTGTGTCATTTGTCAGGACATCATCTAATGATTGGTTATAGTCATGCTGTTGAGGTGGTGTATACTACCAGACTGCAGATCATTGACAAATATCAACAGTATCACCCACAGCATAGTGTCAACCCATGTCATACACATATGTGTACCCATGTTAGTACATATCTGTAGTAGAATGCATACTGGCCATCGAAAGATACCATGAGATGTTAACAATGTGTACAACAGGGTATGTCGCACATCCCACGTGTCCACTATGCACGTACATGCAGACAGTGTGCACACACCATGTTCACAGATGTACACCTGCTAATTTGTAATGCACACATCACACACGTACTGTTCACTCACCAACACATGCTGGCAACACTGTACACTTCAGCCAAGTGGCACATGGGTGGACAATACATACTCAGACCTAACACTGGTGTAAACAATGCTACAATGACTATCAGAGCTGTGATGCATAATGCCTGCTCAGATATACCTACAAGGATATCAGTACACTTTCCTGTTGGCAACTTGCTACTATTGCTACACTGCTATAATGTCACCCTGTGCATCAGAACCATGTTAGCCTATTCCTGCATCAATGTTACAGATGACAGGAGGTGGCACAGGTGTCATCATATGCACAGAGTGTGTTGTTGGTTTGCCAGAGCCCGACATTGACCCATCCAATCGACATGTCTGTGTGTGTGTGTGTGTGTGTGTGTGTGTGTGTGTGTGTGTGTGTGTGTGTGTGTGTGTGTGTGTTTGTGTGAGGGAAAACAGTACAGCATGGGCCAATGTTGATGTAATGTGTGTGTGTATGTGTGAGCCCTAGTTGTTTGGTTAATGTGTGTGTGTCTGCATGCACACAACTCCACCATGTGGCTGCCATATACGGGCAGTTGTGGGACAGCCACAGACTGTACCTGCTAGGCCATACAGATCACTGTCTCTGGCCATGGACATGGTACCTTTGCCTGGCAGGGGTGCTATGGGCAGTATCGGGTACCAACCCTGACTGGGTGCTATCATCAGAGGCAGAGGTATGATGACTGGACCCATGTCCCTGCTGGGACTGGCCAGTGCCACGTGCATGTGGTCTAGTAGGATGGTCAATGGACAGGCCAGCCCCAGCATTGCTGGGGCTGGTACTGCCACTACGGGAGTGACTGTGATCTGTGGTCCATCCGCGACGATTGCCAGCTGATGCTGTTGCTGGCATGCATCCGCATTGGCTTCCCATCCATCCCACATGGTCCTGGCTCATGGCTAACACATTGTGGAGGACATCTAACGTCTCCCTCCAATGGCTATCAATGACCTCGGTGTAATTCAGGATGTCACCGGCAAGGTCACGGATGCTGTCATTGATAGCAGTGTAATGGGTCCTCTGCACCCTTAGTCCCTGTCGGGTGTACCGTTCCATACGTGCCTGTGCCTGCATTACAGCCCAGAACATACTGGAGGTTGTAATACCTCTAGGGGCACGTCTGCCAGGGGCAATACGACCAGTGGTGCTCCCCCGAGAACCCCTGGACATCCGCCTATGTGGTACCATTCCAGTAATCTGGCTATGGCTGCTGTGAGGGGATGCACATGCCCTGGGTACCACACTCTCCTGGTCAATGCCGACTGTATGCTGTCCCTCAGCTAAGGCCATTGGTGATGAGGGATGTATTGGCAGTATGAGTGTGTACATAGATGGGGTTGAATGCTGTGTACTGTCAATTGGTGGACCAACGACAGACCCTGACAGACCTTCCTGTGCCACAATACATGTCTCATCATCTCCACTATTAGTGGCAGTGACATCAGGTTCCCTGTTGCATTCAGACACCCCTAACTCAGCACCTGTGGAAGGAAGACAGGAAACACACTTCACTATCTGTACATGATGTTAGCACACATGCACACATTCACACATGAACACATGCACACATGCACACATGCACACATGAGCGCATGAACACATGAACACATGCACACATGCACACATGCACACATGAACACATGCAGACATGAACACATGAACACATGCACACATGCACACATGCACACATGAACACAAATACACTGCTCACCACAGCACATACACACACACCAGCAATCCAACACATATACAGTAGTGGGTGAAGGTGGGTGACAGCATCACAAGGCAAACAATCACCTCACATGTGTCAGCATGAAGAATATGTGTTGCTCAAGACCATGCAGTGCAAGTGTAGACGGCCCTATTTAATGACATTATACATGGCTGTGATGCATGTGTGTAGTTGTTCAGTGATTGTCTACACCCTGGAACACAATGTGTACATGGACACAACATTGCTATGCAAGTATTATCTGCTCTGCAATGTCCTGTGTCCCATCACTCAATGGTATACATACCATGGCTGCATGTGTTATCTGTGTGACACATAGATTGCCATGTCTGCTTACAGTGTTTGTGTCCATAGCAAATAATAGTGGGCACCGGTGTAGCAAATGCATACAATGTACAGACATGGGATGAGTGGTGCATGTAGATGTGAAGGAATCCCAATGCTCGACATGGCCATTGTACAGTGGTTATGGTGAGTGTGGGGCATGCTGCAGATATGTCAGTGCCAGCCATGACATGGCACACTACACGACTGCAACATTAAACACCACACATACCCAATGTGTGTCATGTGACCTATACACCCAATAGCATTCCAGGACATATATGTGACTCTTTGCACAGATGGCGACAGTTGTGCATATTGTGTATATTGGCATTTGTAAGCACACACAGAACATGCTATGCATGCATATTGTGTATAGGTGCATATGTTTGCACACACACAACATTGAGGTGCACAGCAAAGACTGCTATGTGTAGTACTATGGTCACTGTAACTGGATGGGGTGTACTACCATGTGCCAACATCATCATCATCATGCATCATGTGGTCACTCACGGAAACTACTGTGTGGCAGACCACTGCCTAGCATGCTGTACCTGAACTGCAGTGCCGTGGCTACGTTCAGTATTACACAGCCACTTTGTACATGGGTGTATGAGGTGCCCAATAGGGAGCATTGCCTAACATGACTGTGTTATGTGTTGATGAGTGTTGCACAGCCCCTTGATAGGCCTCTACCCCTGAGGTACATCATGTGTGTGTGGATGACATGTGGGATACTGAGGTGTGACCTTACAGCGGGTGTGTGGTTACGCCATATGTAGCATGTCTTTGTGTACTGCGTATGATAAACATGTTATATTGTGTACAGTTGTTGCAACTATGCCTATCCAATGTGCAGTACGGTGTTACCACAACTGTGTCTCATGCTCTGTGTATTGCATGTCAGTGAGGCAGCTACTGACATTACTGAGCTGTGCAATGTCTTACAGCAAACATGCATGGCATGCATTATGCGTAGGTGTGTTACGTGTACATGGCCTACACCTCACCTATGACATGCATATTTCATTACCAACATTGCAGTTACAACACACTCACCAGCATGGATCGGCTGCTCTGCTGTCACACCAGAGGGACCTACGAGAACATGAGAGAGTTTGTCAGTGGCCACAACTGTGGCATTGCTACAGTGGGTATGCTAAACTGCAGTATAACAACAGTCAACAGTCACAAGTGTAGAGATATTATTCGAAATATCAGTATTGCACAACACTAGGCAGCAGAACTGCTAAACACACAGTACACATCTCATGTAGACATAATCTAACAATACAGTTAACTGTCGTCTACAGATAGGGCATGTTACCTGCTTGCTCCAGTGGACATGCTGAGTGGCTCCGGCCTCCATGACAACACATGTCAGAGGTTGATGTAGCTGTTGTCCAGGAGCCACCATGCTTAGGAGCAGCTCCTCTACTCTGGTAAGGGGGCGATGAATGGCCACCGCACCACCTGTGGCAAGCTGTTGTCTTTGGATATCAGACACACACCGCCGGACATGTCTAATTAAATCACTGCAGTAATGGTGTACCTGCTCATATGTCCGGTTATGCATGCCTATGTCATTTACCCGACGAACAAGTTCCTGCCACAGTGCAGTCCGCTCCTGCTGGTGCTGGCTGCTTCTGGAGAATAGCATCGTGTACTGCTGCAATAGGCTTTGTAGTATCACCTCTTCCTCATCCGCTGTGTACGATGGATTGCATTGGTGGGCCATCTGGCTGAAAAAGATATGAACAATATGTGTGAGCGAGTCCTGTGGCACACTTTACACCTTTAACCACATATATCACTTTACTGACATATATACCATCCTATTGTCTGTCAGAGGTTACACACGTTCAATACCACTTATTGGTTCTCAGGCCACAACTAACTAACAGTGCCTGGCACACTCTGTATATCACACCACTATACAACAGTACCCAACATACTGTTTGTGACACATTGCACAACCTCAAGACAGGGGTGTATATCACACCAATGCATGAACAGAGATGTCATCCATTGCAATGGATGTGAAGTACAGGTACAGTAGTACCAGTCAACCACCCTAGTCATTGATGCCATAGCCCTGCCTAACAGATGTGTACAGTTGTTACTATAGGTGGCATACTGCTGTAACAGAGTATATATGTTGCTGGATACACACGTATACCCTGTAACACACATATGATTGCCGCCATTGTACAGGCATGATTACACACACATCAGACAAACATACAACACACCACTGTATGCCAACACAGATGAGCATTACCTGTGTACCATACAGTACTGTGTGCCACTACTTACACACCCTTATGCCTGAGTTTTGTCCTCTGTGCAGACTACAGGAAACACACATGACAGTGTTTCCAATCAATGTGAACACACACCATACAGTGCAGTTTAGGCCTACAGTTTCAGGTAGTACTACAGTTCATATGGGAGTTGGATTCACCAGCAGTACCACTCACTAAGCATACATGTATTGCTTTAGCCTACAATGAGACACCACATTTGTCAACAAGGAACTACGTCACATCATATGCCATACTACTATGTCTGCCTAACAGTACATTACACATCATTTGCTGTCCTCACAGCTAGGATAGACACTACCATGTCAGATACAACTTCACACTAAGCTATCACACCTTTGCAGACCTTGCACACAGTCAGCATTACACTTATTCAACCTCACATAGCAGGTATTGCATTGAGTACATGTGTGAGTGCATAGTGTCATAGCTAGGTAATATGCTGTTGGCCCTAGGGCCTACGGCAGCCTAGCCATATGCTACCCCGGCCTTTGACACACATGTACTTTGATTTCACTTGCCCCTGCCAACCAGAACCACAGAGGTGTTTCCTGGGGTGTATTACCAATCTCCCACACAATCATCAGGGGTATTTATGACAACTGCTAATGAAGAGCCTTGTTTGCTATTGCTAGGTGGTCTATTCCGGTGTATGGCATATCTCTGAGATGGGAACCTATCCCTCCAGCATGTGCTGTTTAGTGAGCTGACAAGGTTTAGGGCCCTAGAGTGTGTATCCCGGAGGGATTGTGATATGTTGCCATGGTGGTTGTCACCCAGCTATGGGTGTGACATACCTCTGTATGTCCAGCAGAGGTCACCTCTGTGTGGCCAGTATGCAATACAGTGTAGATGTGGTTTTGTGAGTCAGTCTGCATAGGGCATCTGTTTGCAGCTAGTATTACCCTTTGGGAGGTATGTCTGTGACCTTTTCACCTGGTGTAGTTGTCATGTGAGGTACATACCACACAGGGCATTGTGATGAGTAGAGGGGAACACTGCCCTATATTTCTATAGATGACACACCTGTTGTCATGACACATAACACACAGACTTAATACAGGTGTAGTGTGGCACTGTCTTCATCAAAGCGGAGGCTACTGTCCACCTGTGTCCCATGTTCCCTTATCACACCTTCACTGTTAGGTAGATCTCTACCTATGTGGTAGCTAATGGGAACAGCGTTTTGGAAAGGAGGAATGGCACTGCAGTATCAACACTTGTCTACAGTCCATGCCTTGGTCACCACACACCTGTTGCAGTACATATGACCCTGTGTCACTCTGTCTCTCCCTCTCTCTCTATATGGCTATATATATCTATATATCTAACTATATACACACACATATATATATATATATATATATATATATATATATATATATATATATATATATTATATATATGCATATCTATACACATACATGTACACATCCATTGCTGTACACATGGATGTACATATAGGCACATGTACAGTCCACCTTTCATGGTGGGGATATCACTTATGTGACAGTTGAGGGATATACAGTTATGTGATTATATTGCACAGTGTTGTGCAGAATGCATGTGGGTGTCCTCAACCCATGTAGCATTAGCAGGCCTCACTGGCTGTAACACAGTAGATCTGACAAATCAGTCCCACAGCATTTAACCACCACATGACATATATCAGCACTGCATGCAGTTTTCTAGGCCACACACTATGACCTACATAGATATATGCACATATCAACCTTCAATGACAGATATCTGTCCACCCTTCACTAACAGTTGCAGTATGTCCCTTACCCTATGCACATGTGCAGATACAGATAGATATGTACTGCTGCCACACATGGATGATTTGCAGTGTGTAGAGTACTCTTCAGGAACATCTACTACATGCCAACACATACATGTGAGTTACATACCTTACCTTTGTGTTTCCCTGCTCCGTGTGTTACGGATTTGTAGGTTTTTATTTTATTTTATTATTGTTTTTGGTTGTTTGCTTTGGGTTTTCCCCCTCTATTTTGGTTTATGTCTCAGTTTCTCTCTCTGTTGTGTCTCTGTCTCTGTCTGTGTCCGTGTCTCTCTCTCTCTCTGTCTCCCAGCACCTGCAATGATAGAATTGCATGTGTGGACTGCAGGTACAGACTGCTTTTCTAGGTATCTGCACTTGTGCATGTGACAGCCTCTGCACCAATTGCTGCCCACCATTCAGTAATTGCATGCAGCCTGCTGTGTGGTGATTGTATTACTCACTGTGATTGCAGCCCACTGCTATAAAATGCTAGGTTAGGTAGGCATAGCCCTTTCAGCTGTCCAAGGTGGGGCCCGTGCTTGTTTGCTCTGGACACCGTTGTGTTAGTCAGAAGGTTGGTATATGTCTCTTATCTGAAGCTAGGGTTGTAGCCAGTTATATGCATGTTGTACTCAAACCTGAATGTTGCTGCTTCCAGTACACACTTCTCAGTGTAGACATGTACTCATCCCTCCAAATGCTAATGCAGGATACATGGGAGTATGTACTTTATTTCTGACTTACACAATTAACTGCCATACAAATGTGGTTATTGCACTGTATTCCTGTGGCCATTTATCCTGGTCTGATACTGTGCGGTGTTTGTAAGGTGCTACTGTAACATTATTCCCTGCTAGGATGGCTGGTTCTCCTTTCACAGTCATGTCATGCAATTCCACAACAACTGCTCATAAAGACCCACAGAACAGGATTTGTGTTATACCATTCCTAATTTCCATTTCCATTCCCTCATTGTAATGCATGATATATTTATTTCAGAACCAAGTTATTTGTATATTTGCTGTGGCTTAGTGGTAATTCATGCAGTCTATTGTGTCAATGGTCTTGGGTTCGAGACTGGCAGAGATTTTTCTTTTGTTGCTGAGCAGAACAAGGGCCCTGCCATAGAGTGACTAAGGCACTTTTAAGCAGCTGTAAGAGGGTTTACGCGGGTTTGTGCGATGCTTAGCGACGCTTAGCTAAGCACACACATGCGCACACTCACTTAAACCCACTTACTACTGCTTAAAAGTGCTTATTCCCGTTAACCCCTGTGCTAATTTCTTTGAAAGAAAAGAAAATGGGGAGATAGGAAAGTGGTGAAAAAGGGGGCACGAAGAGGGACAGACAGTAGGTAAACAAGCTTGGGATGTGCAGGACGGGTGTAGGGAAGGTCCATAGCTGCCCATTTCTTTACCAGCAACAGCTGTGCATATGCAATAAATTTGGAGTGATATTTGAAACCTTCCACCCCTGGGAGAGGGGTGAGGACAACAAAGTATGTTGTATTGCCAATTATAATTATCAGTTTACATGTCCAATGGACATGTGTGCAAAATAGTCAGCTATGTATGGGGCGTAATTTTTTTGTGGGTACAGATTGCCCATTTTGTTTTTTTTTTTCCGGTGAGAGTGGGAAGTGAGGTAGAGGAAGTAGGTATGTCCGTGGAGGTAGGTTGGGGAGGTAAACAGGCAAGACAGACAAGACGCATACAGGGGCGGTGTATGACACATGGGGTGGGTGAACACAATTGACGGGGTCGGATGTTTGGAAATTGCAAGCCCATGAGCCCACAGATGGTAACAGTGGAACTGAGATCCCCACCCATGGGCAGTCACCACTGCACCTTCACAGCCCCGAGAGTGGCTGTGCTGGGGGCTGCGTAGGATGGGCAGGCTCACCCATGAGATGCTCCACTCTCGCCTCGAGCTGGCGTAGGGGATCAGCGACTGAATGCTGGATCTCCCTACACACCACAACCCGGACCCTTCGAAGGGTGACAGGTGGCCCTTCTCCATCCAGGCTTGCATGGGGGGACGAGCCCCATCCCCTGCAGCGCTTCCACCCGAAGGTGGCACAGGACCAATGGAGGAGGGGAGCCCGGGCTGGGCACCGGACCTGCTGGTGCCAGGTGCACTCGTCAGCTGAGGAGGGACAGGTGGGTCCGCTGGGACCGGCCTTCCTATACATTCTGTGATTAGGCGTGTTTAATTACAACATAAACAGCAGCATTCCAGATTATTTGTAACAGCATGTAGTAATATTCCTATTAACCCAACACACCATGGTTCCAACAGTTGAACAGCAAGCATAACACATGCATATATTGAACCACAGTGGATATTCCAACAGTATGCAGGGATGTTTGGTAGCAACAGGCCACCATGATTGTGGTGTTTAAACAGGACACATGCATCAACGTGAATGCAAATATTTATAGAACAATAGCACATATGTCCCTACAAATATTTAAGATTGCACATACCCATTGAGGTGTGGTATTGCATGGTTTATGCACATACAGTAGGGTGTAGAAAAAAACCTCAGTTAACATCTTATAATTACCTTTTAGTCTACACTACATTCCTAGTGACTGCAGGTGTATATCCCCTACATGTATTATTGCACTTGCCACCATACATTAGGTTGTGTAATGGGTTTGGCTAGTTCAATATATGCCTGACTTATATCTGACATGCTAACTGTCCAGGATGCAGATGTGACTGCTACATATTTCTTGATTGCATTTCTATTGCTGTAGCTACATATCTGGGATGTTTTCACATGACATTTTCACTTCGATTTGTACAGAACCCTGCATTTCTTGACACACACTCACATTTCCGGGGATAAAATAACATGCTACACGTGTGCCAGATTTACTTATGCATGCCAGCCAGTAACTGAATGTTGCAGACTGTATATATGCTTCACAGCTGCTAGCACTTCCATCACCCACTTTATATGGGACTGCACAACTCTGGGTTGCCAGCACTTTTTCAAACAGTACTATTTGTATAATGCAAGGGTACAACAATATTTCAAACTCTGTGACACAGACACTCTCCGGGTTTTAGACCTTTATTAATGGCATTACACACTTTTCCACAAGCTCACTCCTTTATTTGTTTTAACGGTGCATATGGCAGGCATGTTCAAGACATATTATACCTTTATTAATAGGTTAGAACACTCTTTTTTAAGGCTCACTCACTTATTTTATATGACAGTGCCTGCAGAGATAGTATTCCAGACATATGTTACCTTTCTTAATGGGTTACTAAACTCTTTTTCTGCCTCTCTGACGTTTTTATCTGACAGTACATGCAGAGGACTTATTCAGGCAATTTTATGGCTGTATTATTGGACTACAACACTTTCTTTCATGCTCTCTCCCATATTTTATATAACAATACATGCAGAATAATCACTAACCTGCCTGGTGGCGCAGCCTTAGCAGCCTATCAGCATAGGCTTGCTGATTCGCAGCACGGTCACCTGCAGCTGTAAAGTAAATGAAGGGATATTGAGACATACCTATCCATTATACATACTTAATTATCAATTCTTACATACTGCATTCCATGGCTACATACTCAGTTGTGGGGCATTTTGCATCCCATGGGCGTCCTGTACCCATTGGTTCAGGCGGTCCTGCTTCTGTCTCTTCAGGTATGCATGGTGGTGACGGACCTGCTCACCAGTCCGAGGAACGCCTGTGGCACTGGTGAGGTCATGAGCTAACCGGTTTCAAGCCTCTGCCTTGTACTCCATCCCTTAGAACTGGCCCTGCAGGAGTCTTGACTCATGATGGTGGACAAGGAGCCAAACCATGTATTTCGACTCCTTGATGCCCCAATGTTGCACTCGGAAGTGTGTTCCCTCTCTGACACCAGCCATTCTAACTGCAGATGTGAGCTACAATAAGTTATGGCATGTATTCCCACCTATGGGGCTTAAATATGCCGCATTTCCCGCACTTTTTTGTGATTGGCCATTTTTTAAAATTCTCGGCTGACTGGAGACCTGCTTAGTAATGGTTAAACTACCATTAGTAAGTATATGTATGTTAACAGTGGCTGTTTCCCCTAAGTTGTCATGGCTTAGTGGTTCTGTAATTTGCTTGTGATGCACAGAGTCCTGGGTTTGAACCTTGTCAATCATTTTATTTTCATACTGTCCAGACAGGCTAGGGGTGTGGCTGCGTTTAAGCAACTTTGCTCTATGTTGCTCCTCGGTGCCCTACGGTACCCTGGTTGGCGCGGTGCGCACGTCCACACAAACACAATGCGCTGGTTAAAGTGCTATTTCGCTACGGGCACCTCTATTGCACTGGGTTAACCATTATTAAACTATGGGCACCTCTATTGCGCTGGGTTAACCGTTATTACACTATGGGCAACTCTATTGCGCTGGGTGAAGCGCTGCTTAACTGCAGGCAATTATATATCAGGATCATTTAAAATATTTATTTTGTTCACTGATACATTGGCCATTTCACTACGTTTTAGTACTATTTACACATATTTGCCTAGTATTATTTCATATACTGATTTAAAAATAAATACGAAGGGGAGTGGTGGGACTCGAACCGTGAAAGCCTCTTTTTTGTGCTAACGCTCTACCATTACGCTATTGCTATTTAGTGTGATTTGCATAAACATTCTTTCTTATGCTCTTCCATGTCAGAATTGCTAACTGTAGCTAAGCAATGGGCACACCCGTGCACACACGCGCAAATACGGGCAGCTATTTTGGGAATTAAAAAAAATTAATTTAATGTTTTGCCTTTTATAACTGTGTTGGGGGTTTATAATATCAGGGAGTGTGGTGTTGGGTGCAGGGACATTTGAGCAGACTCGCTCTTGTGTATTTGCTTTTACTTTTCAAACACTTGCAGGGGCATGGACATTTAGACTACTCAGCAGTTGGACACACCCCCTGCTTTCTTACACGGTCCGTGTACGACTTACGGTTGGGTCAGCGTGCCCTCATGCATATTCATGGCATGCTGATGTCATACCGTTCAACTGCAGCCTCTGAGTAAGACTTATTAAGTCTTACACAGAGGATTCATGAATGCGGGGGATGCTTTATAAACAACATTCTTCGAAATATATACATAAATAAAGCATGCATCATAAGAAACACTTGTAAGACACATGTGCATTCAGTATATATTAATATAATACATATATTTATAAATATCACAAAAAATACACACATTTTTATATTTAAATAAAATTAAAATTAAAGAATGCATGTAGTGTAGTTCATTATAACAACTAACTAAAAACAGTATATACGTATGCTTCTGTCTAAAAATCATTCACATAAAGCTGTGAAAATTAAAATTCTATTTAAAGTGACTAATGTGCATGTGGTCTGGCTGATAAAAAAGGTTTTAATGTCATCCTATCATTCAGTCCACTCATTTCATGTGCTTGCAAGCATATTATCCATCTACTTTCTCTACCCTCCGTGTAAGTCTTAACATTCCCTAATCTGCCTGATTTCTTAATCAATTCTAATGCTCTAAACTTAAATTTATGTGTCATACCATAGGTTAGCACATGTTTAGCTAATGTGTTCTTATCATCTTCTTTGTTTATAGCATAAATATGTTCTATTACTCTTTCTCTTAGGGTCCTGTTGGTGTTACCTACATAGAAGGACTTGCATACCTGGCACTGTGCCAGGTACACCAAGTCCCTCGTCTTACAATCCGCATATTGTTTAAACATATAATCCTGTCTCGTATCAGGGTGAACAAATGTATTATCACCTGCCATGTATGGGCACTGGTTGCAGCCCCTACAAGCAAATGTCCCCTGTCTGTCTGAATATCTTATAGTATGAGTCTTTTCTTGCTCATAACAAATCGCTTAAGTGATTTTGCATTTCTATATGTGTATATTGACCTATTACCTACTATCGTAGTGATATCATCTTTTACATTCAATAATCTCCAGTTTCTCTCTATTACTTCTCTTACCTTATTATTCCTATTAGTAAACAGAATAATCACTTTAAACCCCTCATTTCCTCTTGCATTCAAACCTTCTTCATCAACCCTATCAATATTTGTATTCCTTTGGAAGTATGGCCTTCCTTTTCTATTCCTATGTGACCTACTATTATAGATAGATCTCTCTATCTCACCGTCTTTATAACCTTGTTGTTTAAACTTATCTGCCAATGTCTTACGTGCTTCTCTGTAAGATTCATCATGACTAGTAAGTCTTGATACCCTTAGTATCTGACTCTTCATTATATTAGGATAAATGTGAGTTGGATGCATGCTGCTCCGACGTAACCAGCTGTTTTTCCTAAACATATTAGTGTGTAATCCATCTTCCTCCTTGCTCAATTGCACATCTAAAAATTGTAATCTCTTCTGGGAACTAACACATTAAAAAGACAGAAAATCTGCTGTCCCATTCAGATATTCCACAAATTCTTCCAATCGTTCACTAGTGCCCTTCCATGCAAGAAAAACATCATCTACAAAACGTTTGCAGTAACCAATGTACTCCCCATAATCTCCACTGTTCAATACATATGTCTTCTCCCAATATGCCAACACTAGGTTGGCATATGAGTTCGCACACGGGGTAACCATTGCCACCCCCTTGGTTTGTAGAAAATATTCCTCTTCATATATAAAGACATTATTAATCAATACAATGTCCAACAATGACATGTATCTCATAATGAGATCCTTTGGCACTCCTTCTTCAATTAATAAGAGCCTAACATACTCCATTTCTGTGTTATTTGGTATGGATGTAAATAAAGAAACAACATTGAGTGAAACCAAAAGTTCATTACCATTGTCTGTATCAGAAAAAACATACCCAGCATAGGTCTCTAAGAACTGTTGTGTATCTCTAATTATAGTGGATACACCATCTACCACTACTCTAAGTTGTTTTTTTCCATATAAATGGAGAGAGTTTCTGTAAGCCATCCCCTCCCCGAGACTATAGGTCTCATATTGGGGTCCATCAAACTTTTATGGACCTTCGGCAGTCCCCTGAAAGTGGGGATGATCAGTTTCTCAACCAAAAAGTATCTATACAGATCTATGTCTATTACTCTACATAAGAGAAGGTCATATAATTCACTATGAACACTTTTTATGATCTTGTCTAGTTTCACCTTACTTAATAACTTATAAGTGTTGTTGTCAACCAACAGTTGCTCCATTTTCCTCTTATAGAAATCTCTATCCAACAACACCACAGCTCCACCCTTGTCTGCCTGTCTAATTTCTATCTCAGCATTGTTCTGCAGTCTATTCAAAGCTTCAGATTCTTTACTAGTTAAATTAAAAAAAAGTCAAGTCTGGTGTGTGACATTGACAATTGTAATAAATCACTTTCACAAGCTCTTTCAAATGCATCTAAAAGTGGATGCATCTGAGGTATAAATGTAGAAGGTTTTTTAAACACTTTATAACCATTATTCATATTATCCCCAAACATCATTTTCAGCGCCACATTTCTAGTGAACATTTTAATGTCTATAATCACATCCATTAAGTGAGAGTTTTTAGACGGTATAAATGAGAGACCCTTGTTTAACAGAGATATTTCACTATTGGAAAGTATATACCTGGATAAGTTAATAATCAAGTCCTCTGTATCGGTCGTAGCACCTTGCTCTGAAATTCATACCTCTCTTCTGAACCCTTGCGCTTCCTCACACAGTTCTGTGGAGACCAAACTTGCCTCTCTATCTGGCATATTGGTAATGGAAATAAAAAAAGGTTGTTGCTATCATCTGCCGGTATCTCCACATTCCCTGTGGAAGTTGTGGCCGTTTCCTGTTGAACTTGTTGAACTTTCCTCCTGACGTCCATGCTGCTCAGTTGTGAGACGACTTCCCTACCTGGAAAACACATGGTGCCTCCATGAGTACTGCTGTTCTGAGTTCCCCTCAATTCTTCTGTTTGTTGCACCACCTGTGCCATTGTTTCTGGTGTCGTAATCGTTGTACCTAGAGTGATCCGCCCCTCTCTGCTTGTGGAAGATGGAAATGCTCTCAGTGTGCTGTTAGTGGCAGCACTGGTCTCCCTGGGCCATGAGAAGACATTACCCCTGCAGAAATTGTTGAAGTCTCTCTCCAATTTCTTCTTCTCCAGTAATAACTTATTATCAAGTGTCGTTAAACTTATAGTGAGATCGCTAATGAAGCTGTCCATTTCTGTCACACTTAAGACATCCTTGAGCTCATTTCTTGTAGAAGTAATTTCCATGGCCAACACTGTTTCTATATTCTTATACTGCTCAATTAGAAGCTTAATGTAGCCATGGCTGGTGTCTAAGTTTAGTTTTTGCCCTTTTATTAGCAGTTCAGGATAGGTGGTACTGAAGGTAGGAATTTTTAAAACACGTAATCCTCTCGGTACCACCTTAAAACTAAGACACGCCTCCATATGGAGTCTTTGCCATTGTGTAGACTTTAATTTAGTCATTTTGTTCTCTAACCGTCTTGTCAACTGCAAAACATTCATGTTCCTAAGGGTACTTACTGTCCCTTCCCCGTCTCTCGTCAATTCTGTAGTAGTAAGGCATAACAAAGGGTTGCTTTCAACATTGAAAAATCTTTGGAAGGAATCACTTCCCTCTAACAGACAAATGTTCTCATTTAATACTCCAGCGACCGTTGAGAAACAATGTATCCAAATGAAAAGAAAAACACTCAATCAGTCCTGGATAAAGTGACTTTCAAAATAAACATAGTAAAATCCAAAAATAGCTGAAAAAGGCAACACCAAAGCATATAATCCTTAAAACGAACTTTTAATCCAATTGATTATAAAGACAGTGAGCGCTTTCACGTTATCACGTTTCATCAGACTTTAAGTAAATCCATTAACTGCCAACCATAAATAATAAATTCAAACCCTACTGGCCTATGGTTCAACAGAAACAATTATGACATCATGTTGAAATTTAAAATTTAAAAAGACATGCTTTATAAACAACATTCTTCAAAATATATACATAAATAAAGCATGCATCATAAGAAATACTTGTAAGACGTGCATTCAATATATATTAATATAATACATATATTTATAAATATCACAAAAAATACACACATTTTTATATTTAAATAAAATTAAAATTAAAGAATGTATGTAGTGTAGTTCATTCTAACAACTAATTAAAACAGTATATACATATGCTTATGTCTAAAAATCATTCACATAAAGCTGTGAAAATTAAAATTCTATTTAAAGTGACTAATGTGCATGTGGTCTGGCTGATACAAAAGGTTTGAACGTCATCCTATCATTCAGTCCACTCATTTTATGTGCTTGCAAGCATATTATCCATCTACTTTCTCTACCCTCCATGTAAGTCTTAACATTCCCTAATCTGCCTGATTTCTTAATCAATTCTAATGCTCTAAACTTAAATTTATGTGTCATACCGTAGGTTAGCACATGTTTAGCTAATGTGTTCTTATCATCTTCTTTGTTTATAGCATAAATATGTTCTCTTACTTTTTCTCTGAGGGCCCTATTGGTTTTACCTACATAGAAGGACTTGCATACCTGGCACTGTGCCAGGTACACCAAGTCCCTCATCTTACAATCCGCCTATGATTTAAACACATAATCCTGTCTCGTATCAGGGTGAACAAATCTGCACATGCATCTGAACCAGTGTAATCTGTTCTTTTTGATCTTTTCTGTACTGTTGTGGTATGGAGAAAAAAACATATCCCAGACGACCGAAGAATAAACATGCTAGTGCCGGTGTCCATGAACAAAGCGAGTATTTGCACCTACAGACAATACAGCGGTATCAAGCTCCTGTCACACTGCATGACAGTAATGGAGATGGTGAGTGAGAAACTAATATGTAGAGTAGTGCAATGTAAGATGGGAAATAAGCAGTTTGAATTTAGATCAATTTGTAGTACAACTTTCCTGATGTTTGTTTGTAGTGAGTCAGATAGTGAGACGAAGCTGAAGATGAAAGCAGAGTCCAACTGTGCATTTTTAGAATCAGAGAAAGCATATGACAAAGTCCCAAGAAAATTGATTTGGGCAGATCTGTAAAGGTTCAAAATCCTGGAAACATTGCAAGAATTAGACCAAGCTATGTACATGGTCTCAGTGACTTAAGTATGAAAAGTATTCAGACTGCTAGATTGGTTCTCATTGTGAGTTGTTGTATATCAGGGTTCAGCTCCTGTACTGGTGATGGACTACATCTGAGGCGAAGACCAACAAAACAGCTGCATACAGATGATGTGGTGAGTTTCTCCTGTTTTTAATTTCTCCAAGTCTTTTGGGTTTCTAATACCATGATGGGAATGGACCTCATTCCTAAGTCAAAGCATGATTAAAGTTCATGAAATTAGTATTGTTTCAGTCTTTAATGTTAGCCAGAAGTGCTCTTTGCAGCACCCGCAATGTGCCCAGTAATGACTCCTTCTGCAATTCATATGGAGTTATATGTATCAGTTACATATCTAAGTATGATTGTAAATGCTTTTTTATAAGACCTGTTGCTCCTACAACTACTGGAACTGTCTGGGTATCTTTCTTCCACATTGCCTTCATTTCTGTCTGCAAATCCTGATATTTGATGACTTTGTCTCTCTCTCTCAGCATAAGACACTATTGTGTCAATTATTGACTGCTGTAGTTTTCCTGAATGGTCTGTATTGCACTTTAAAGTCCTTATCCACATATAACTCAACATCCAAAAACTGGGTGACATGCTGATTGGTGACACCAGTAAAATTTAAACCAAAGGGATTGTCATTGAGCGACCTGATAATCTCACCAAACTCCCCTTCATAACCTCGACATACAAAAATTAAATTATCTATATAACACTGATATACCATCACAGATTTCACAAAAAAATCCAACTTATACAAATAAACATTCTCAAAAAAAGATATAAAAATAATGGCATAAGCTGGGGCAAAATTTGCACCCATAGCTGTACCTTGTTTCTACAAAAGAAATTCATTCCCAAAAGTAAAATAATTATGTGACAAAGAAAATTCAAGCAAACTCAACAAAAAAGAAGTGCATTGCTCCTCTCCCAACATTTTGTTAACTGCTCCCAAACCCCACCTTGCTTTAATATTGGTATACAAAGATTTTTATATCAACAGTGGCCCAACAGAAATTCTTCTCCCAATGAAGGTTCCTAACAAAATCACAAAATTAATTCATATTCTTTATATGTGAAGGGATCTTAGGTAAACATTTTTTCAAATAGCTATCCAAAAATATCCCCAGATGTTCAAGAAAGGAACCACAGCAGGATACAATGGGCCTAACTGGGGGTTCAGTCAAATGTTTATGTATGTTTGGTAGGACATAAAAAGCTGGATCCTTAGGAAAAGAGATGTATAATTTTTTAACATCCCTAGAAGTCAAGAAACCCAAACGTTCCCCCCTCTAAAATTTCCAGCAGCAGTTTATTAAACTGTTCGACAGGGTTCTGGGTTAATTTAACATATTCATTCTTAATCCACGACCAAATGAACTGAACCACTGATAAAATCCAAGGCAACCTCGGTGAGATCAATAAGCGTTCCAAGCACTGTACACCAAGCGGAAGACTTTATTGCGGAAATGCAATACCAAGACAATAAATTACATGGATAAAAGTTAAGCGCTTTCACTCATAAGTATGAGCTTCTTCAGAACAAAATCCACATAAACGTTCACAAAACCAGCACACAAACATTTTTCTGTTTAAATACTGAAGAAGCTCATACTTATGAGTGAAAGCGCTTAACTTTTATCCATGTAATTTATTGTCTTGGTATTGCATTTCCGCAATAAAGTCTTCTGCTTGGTGTACAGTGCTTGGAACGCTTATTGATCTCACCGAGGTTGCCTTGGATTTTAACATATTCATTCTTATCAGATAACAAATCATAAACCATCTTACAATACTGTGCTTTTGACATAATAACCTAGTTTCCACCTTTATCCGCTTCCATAAACACATAACCAGTAGTTTCTTATTTATTTATTTACATTTGTTTACCAGGAAATTCCGACAGGACGCAGGTCCTTTTTCATCGGATGCCTGGGAAGAAAAACTCCACATCATGTACATGATAAATAGAGATACAAAGTTGCAGCAATAGTAAACAACATTACAGGTTGTTGGCTTTAATACAATATCAAGATATTGATTATCGACAGTATATACAGTAAATGTTGCAAGTTAAGATAGTTTCTTGTCATTTATAATATTAGTAACAAAGTTATCAGACAAGATGTTAATGTATGTAAAGACAACTAGCTATTTCTGACTGTGGTTAGTAGTGGTGGTAGTACAGTTGGTTTAAGAGTCTAGGTGGGGGGGGTAAGGGTGGGGGTGCTAGTCTGGATTAAAACAAGGACAAAGCCAGTGCAAATTTAAGTGGAATTTGAGTGCAGTCTTGAAAAGGCTGCTGGAAGGTAGAGTAGTTATAGATGGTGGAAGATTGTTCCAAAGTTTAGATATGGTACATGAAAATATGTCTTCTCCTGCTGAGTTTTGGGGTTTGATAACAGTGAGTTTATTTTTGTTACTTGATCTTAGGGGCCTAGTGGTATGATAGGGATGGAGAAGGGTTTGAAGGGAAGGGATGTTAAGGGGGTGGTTAATAAGTTTATGAGCAAGGGTGAGTTGATTAAAATGAAGGAGTTGGGGGAGTTCTAGCCAGTTTAGTTCTTTAAGGGAGATACGGTGATGGCTGTGGTAGGAGGTTCCAGTGACAAATTTCTTCCACTAAGAATTTCAGTGCAGACCATTCCTGTTTGTTCAAATTGAACTTCTTATTCATTTTAACAAACTTAAAAACTCAATCTCACATTTTTTACACAACACTGCTTCCAAATTAGACAAAACAGCATAGTTCTTGGGGAGCAAGAAAGTAGTACAGTTTGGTAAAACAGCACAGACAACCTCCCATACCCAATACAAAAAACACAACTTCCCCATTATCATTACTATTAACATCTGAAAGAAAAAATCGAGCAGTAGAATCACACTGATAATCATAAATAGACAGATTCTACAGGGAATCATCCAAATCAGATGTGTTCCGTGATTCAGGTAATTCTGTCTGTTCCGCCCCTGAACCAAAAAAATGCTGGTAAATGAAATTTACGGCAAAAACGTTTTACTTCAAACAGTACATCAGCATAAGAAGGAAGTTTTGTGGGGACAGATTTACGTCCCCTATGTAATACCTTTAGCATATTGGAAGTTAAACTCAAGTCACTCAAATTAACAATAAACAAATCATTAGAAGTGGATAAAGAGAATAAAGAATTACCAAGTCCCAGTCCACATGATCCATTAATAAGTGAAAGAAGACCCAGTATCAGTCCGAAAATCAGTCTGGGAATCAATTCCGACGATTACGTGCTCTATTCCTAGTGACATGTTTGTTCTGTTGGAAATCAGGTAGTTGTTGCGGTTCACCCTCTTTTCGTCTCACCGCCTGTTCTGCTGGTTTCTCATCATCAAAGGAAATGCTTTTCTTGCTGGCCATAGTATTCGTTGAAGAAACAGATGAATCATGCACACGACATGCTCTCCCATTCGCCCCTCTTATCTGGGGAATGTTCAGTCCTCCTTTTAAGCTGCCATGAAAAGATTAAACCATTTTTATAATCATTCAGATCTCAGTTTAATTTTTTTTTCCGCTCAACCACCTCATTCTCCACTGTGCACAGTTAATTTTTAATATTTTTCACCCTAGTGGAAAATATATTGGGAGAGGTATCATTTAGCCGAAATGGTCCTTGCAAGTACAACAAGTGCACAGGGCCAACAAACTTTACGTAAATGCAAAAATAGAGGCCAGCACTAAATGTGTTTCACATAACTCAACTTTATTTAGACATAAACACCAAAAGGGTAGGGAAAAAGACCCTTTAACCCCACAAAAATTCAACCAGACTGGTTTCGGCTGAAATAGCCTTCCTCAGTGTTAAACAGTACATAGTAACATCCCATAATTTATACAAATACATTAATTAAACACAGTTGCCTATTGATTAATTACAAATGATCATTTAATCCAGGCTGGAAAAGCTCACCTAATTTAATAATCCATTTTTTTCTCCTTAGTATTAAGAATAGCATGCCATCCAGATTTATTATTGCTGTCACCAACTATTTTATCAATAACAGTAAATCTGTAGGAGGTATTAACATGTTTAAGTGTATGCTTGTATAAGGCATTTGATTGTCTCTTATTCCTAATATCGCTCAAATGTTCACCAATTCGTAAACATAACGGCCTAGATAACATAAAAACAAAGGAAGCAACAGGCCACGGCTATATATAAATTAAAACAATTTAATCCACAACAGAAAACAAAAAGCGAGCGCTTTCGTGGACCAAGCCACTTCATCAGACAATGAAATGAAACAAAAAATTCCTTTATATACCATCCCATGCTCATTGATTAAAACCCCACCTTCATTTAAAGTCACACATCATTTTATATTCAAATACACCACATAAAACAACTAATTTAAAAATTAAGAAACAAAACCATGTATAAACCATAATGCAACATTACACATTAAAATATTATACATTAAAATGTCACTTTAACAGGTCTCTCCCTAAGAGAATGGGCTTGATATTCATTTTGTCATTGAGGCCCTTCCCCATACTAGCCCTGAGTCTCACAGTCCATTCAAGTTCTTTCACTTCAACTTTTAATTTCACACCTCCCCCCTGAGGTTGTCCACGATTCTATCAATCACCATAAAGGTAAACCTATGTGTATCCCCATAGGTTCTTCCATGTCTGGCTAAGGCATTTGTCTCGGCCTAGATGTTTGGCCAGTGTAGAAGGCAGAGCATGTACATATTGCCAAATATATTACCCAGTCCGACACACAATTGGCCAAAAACTTAATATCATAGACCATCAGAGTATTTTTACTGCTGAAGTGTTTAGTTTTATTCACTCTGACACAGTGTGTACAATGTCCACGAGGTACACAACTGCTTAAAACCTCCCCTGTAATGTTAAATTGTTGTTGTACAATGGGTGCCCCCTTAAGGTGCTTGTAATGACTGAAATAAGAACCCAGTGTCCACCCTCTCCAAAACGAAAATAAGCATATATTGCCTAAAATATCAGATACCCTGTTATCCAATAGCAAAATATTCCAATGTCTATTAATAATATCCAAGAATGCCCATGTATTACATCCATATGTGGTGACTAGCCTCAGATACAATGTCTTATCTGATGAATGTTCTTTATATGATAACAGGTCCTTCCTGTCCTGGCTGGAAGCCCATTTGCTGACAGAAATTATATTGCCATATTTATAACCCCGATTTTGGAATCTTTGTACCAAATCACTATTATATTGTTTATATTTTTCCATATTGGAGCAAACTCATTTAACTCAAAGGAACTGTGATTTGGGATGTTTCTAATAATATGTTGTGGGTGAAAGCTGAATGCATGGAATAATGAATTATACTGTGGGTATTTCCAAAAAAATTCACTAAGGTGTTATCTTCCTTCCTTGTAATAAGAACATCCAGAAAAGTAATCTGGTCTGTATGGTAATGGACAGTGAATTGGATTCCCCATTTATTCCCATTTAAATATTCTACAAATTGCAAAAGGTATGTGTTATCCACTCTCCAAACCATCCAAGAGTCGTCCAGGTAACGCCTCCAAATATCAATTTCATCCAGGTACAAATTATGTGCAGGGTCATAAATAAGATGATCCTCCACATAGGCCATAAATAAATCGGCATAAATGAGGGCAAAAGAAGCCCCCATTGCTGTATCCTGTATTTGCCAATAATATTGGTCCTGAAAATATAGAACATTCTTACTTAAAACATGCTATGCTAAAAACACCAGAAATGTGTTAAATTCAGGTTGATAAAGTTCACTTTGCTCCAACCAATATTGTAATGCACAAAGACCAGCCCAGTATGGAATGTTAGTATAAAGAGCAGTGACATCGAGTGTGCATAGGAGCCAACCTGGTTCTAACTGTATCTCAGAGATTATGTCTAAAAATTGGGTGGCATTCTGCATACGTGCTCTGATAAATTTCAATAATGGTTGCAAATACTTAGTTAGAAACTGTGAAAGTGGTTCGTTAAGTGACCCACTGCCTGATATGATAGGTCTCCCTGGTATATTGTTTAAATCCTTATGTATTTTAGGCAAAAGATAAAAATACTGTGATTTGGGATCCTGTACTGTTAAATGGTATACATCAGACTCTGTAATGATACCTTCCTCCCTAGCTTGCTTTAGAAAAGCATCTATTTCTATCTCGAGCCTAAAAGTAGGTCCTGGGGCATTAACATGTAGTACCAACCATCCCTCAGTTGCTTTTGGGCTTCATTAAAATGCATCACCCGGTCCATAACTACCACAGCTCCTCCTTTATCAGCAAGAAACACTACTAAATTATTATTATTTTGTAGGTCAGAAACCACTTGTAATTCGATCTTTGAGAGATTATGTGGTGATATACGGTGTTCATGAGCATGAAAATGTAAATCTTTGAGAACACTGGACTGTTGCATAGGTGGGATAAAAGTGGGCAGTAGAAATACGCCGATGACCATTTGTAATTAACCAACAGGCAACTGTGTTTAATTAATGTATTTGTATAAATGATGGGATGTGACTATGTGCTGTTTAACACTGAGGAAGGCTATTTCAGTCGAAACCAGTCTGGTTGGATTTTTGTGGGGTTAAAGGGTCTTTTGCCCTACCCTTTTGGTGTTTATGTCTAAAGAAAATCGAGTTATTTAAACCACATTTAGTGCTGGCCTCTATTTTTGCATTTACTTAGAGGTATAATTTAACAAAGTCTCCTGCAATGAGGCAATCTGCTGCTGAAGTTTTAAGATGTGCATGGATGTTATGCTTAATTAAAACTCTCAGCCAGCCTAATGTACATTGTAGCGCAATATCCTTCCATTCTTCAAATAAGTCCATTTTCTCCTCTACAAACTCATAGGCCGGCAATTTGTCAACCCTGAAGTCTCTAGGAGTAATGGACAAGCTAACATATTTCTCCAAAAGGCATGTGTCAAAAAAGGGTTACCTCTCTTATCATTAATTTTCTCAGTTCCTCAAACCTCTTGTCATCCACAACAGGACAATCGGATGACCATGGATCAAAGTTAGCCAGCTTTTCCTCCCTCTCTCTCATTGAACTGGCTAACATAAAACCATCCAGACTCATTTCAATCCATATGAATTCCAAAGAGGCAGCAGCTCCATCCAAAGGCATACTGAAAACAATATAAAAATCCACGAAAAAAGCACAACAAACCCACAAACTCCAAGGATGTTTTAATAGCATTCTGGTACCTCAGCTACAAAGCCTTCAAGGAATAACTTACAAATGCTAACACACCATATTTATATAATTTACTTAATTGACTTATCAGTCACAATTGTGACTGGTGAGTCAATTAAGTAAATTATATTAATATGGTGTGTTAGTGTTTGTAGGATATTCCTTGAGGGTTTTGTAGCCGAGGTGCCAGAACACTATTAAAACACACTTGCAGTTTACTGGTTTGTTGTGTTTTTTTTTTTCTAAGTAATTGTTCCAGGGCATTTGTATTGATAAAGTCCAGGAATCTCTGTGCTTGTGCACTGGTGGTGATGCAGGTTTTCCAGTCTATAATTGGATAGTTTTAGATCACCTAGAAAAATGGTACTGGATTTACTACTGACTGATTCTGCTTCCTGTAGATAGGTGTTTGGGCTTTCTTTTGTCATAGAGGGAGTTGTATGGCTAGTTAATATATGGTGAGGCACATTTCTGATGGTTATTAGGGCATGAAGACACTCTAGTGCATCTTGCTGTTTTACCAGCCTCGATATGAATCTCTTCTGAATGTAGACCGATACACCTTCACTCTTTTCGCCTCCTGCACAGTAGCTGGTCTAAATGTGTGAAAGGTATTCTAGCCCTGAATAACTGGAATGCCCTCCACTATTTCAACCATGTCTCAGTCACTACACAGAAGTCAATGTCTTCCAGGGAGAGAGTGGTTGTAGGAGGTGGAGTTTCTTGTTTAGGCTCCTAGCATTGGTCTGTAACATCTTCATATTGTTTTTGCTTGTTTCATTATGTCCAGTTGGCATTTCCTAAAAAAGGCACTGTGGGAGTGGACACTGTCTTTGCCAATAATCAAACTCTTAGCAGGGACAGAAAAGCAACCTGGTCTGTCAGTATATCATCCCAGGTTGACAAATATTTGACCCCCTTGGAATGACACCAAGAACTAAGAAAATTATTGAATTCAATTATTTTTGCTCATATCGCTGCATCATCTTTGGAGAAGGTAGAATGTTGCTCAGTGCTAGGCTCATACCTGCCTTGGTCACATGGTCTAAGAGCTCCATCATGTCTCTATTCATATAGTACACCTCAAATTATTGACACACTGGCATGAGCAATAACAGAGCCATACTGGTACTTGTTGTTCAAGAGCTTGAGTGCATAAAAGATCCTGGGACCAAACAAGCAACTAACCGTCACCCTTTCCTTACTCGGTATGGTAAGGGGCACATCTGTATGTTTTACAATGGAGTCACATATAACAAGAATGTTTGGTTGGGTCGATGCCTGCCTTATGGGCTCAGCATCTGTGACTTTTGGACTCCTTGTGCTATGTGAGGAAGTAGGCTTAATACGCTGACTGTGCTTAGTGTCTGGTTTGTGTTTTGGAAGCCTTTGAGGTTTAGGCAAGTTAATCTTTAGAAATTCAACATATGATGGATTATATGTATTGTGATGGCCTTGAAGAGGTGTCATGTGTGGTATACTGTGGAGTTTACTGTGCATGAGATTTTTGTCCCCAAGTATATTGTATATGTACATCTCTTACACACTGTGTTATGTCGTTTGAGTAATCAATGTCTGTCAGACACCATGAAACAATTCTTACACTATCTCAAGATACATATCTCAATCAGGCTGGCTATAGAAAATTTTTGGATGTGCTGGTCCACGATACTGACAGGAACAACTCTAGTTGCAGGGGTAACAATAACTGCCTGGATTTCGGTTTTAGAATAATGTTTGGATGGACTTGCTACTGAGTATTTAAATCTTCATACAAAACAACTAGCCTGAAATCCTTCTTCTGCCACCAGCAAGAATCAGAAAACACATTATAGTAAAATGTCACTAATTTGACACAAAAGTCAGTGCAAGCAGTATCAGTGCACTCAATATTAAACAATTTTATCAAAGGTCTTTAACCTGGTGAGTAGTTTATGGTGAGAGACTTTGCAAAATGATACTGATGTTCTTACTGTTAGCCATTGAACTGGGAGAGGGAGGGAACTATGTTGTCAAATGATTGTAAAATACAGCTTATGCTGTACCCCCCCCCCCTGCCATTTCCCCACTGTAGGTGCCATCCTTTGTACTAGACATTCTTTGATTGTCTGCAGTTCTCTTCCTTTGTCACCAGTTCTCTAACACAATTAAAAGTGTTTTCGTACAGTTTTACTACATTATTGAATATTTTACACTTGTGTCATCTTTTAAAACAAAACACTAACTCCAATACAATCTATTATTTTCATTGTCTTGATACCTTAAGGGATATATCACATATGGCAGATATATTTATTATGCGCTCTAGATAAAAAAAAAAAAAAAACAAAGAAAATCAGAGGATTAAAGGAACATCCCGGAAACAATAGGAAATGGCAAACCACTGTTTACTATTTATTTATATTTGTTTATCAGGGTAGTGCACTGATCTCAATGGAGCATTTAGAAGCATAGCTCAGATGAATAGGATCACACAGAAAATGAAAAAAAAACATAGTCACAGATACAAGGATATAGCATAAAACATATACATATTTACAGATGCAAAAATATGTTACAGCATTTAGTTCAAGAAGCAGTTTACTCGGTTTTGATTATGCACAAATAGATACATATATGAGAACTATTATAAATTATTTTAATCCATTTATTTTGTTATGTTTATACTCAAAACCTTTGCATGCAGTCAACTGCGCATGTTAGTTAGTAAAAAGACAGAGATGAACAAACTCAGTATTATGATTTTGTGAGCAATTATGAACTAAACAGAATAGATTCTGTTTTAAATCTCAATCCAATTGAATTTTTAGAGGTTGGTATAGTGGCATATTAGAGCCATAATAACTCCTCTTTGTTTTAACTCGTCATAATGTGCCCCTTTTCCAAATGCTGGGGTGTCCCTGGTGTTATTCTATTAAAGGAAGGGGGAGTGGAGGGAACTCATATCTGCACCCCCCCACCCTCAAAATGTTTATTTTGATTTTTTTTAATGGACAATGTCGGTGAGTTGTTAAAATGAGGAGAAACTATGACAAGCTCTTGTGAATCCATTGACTATCCAGCAGCAAAAGTAGGCATAGTACAATCCACTGCAAATGTATTACTGCAGTATTTGTTGTCACAAATAATGACTTCTGCATGAAAAAAGACATTAAAACTTCATTAACACATCTTTCATTTACTAATGTTTTTGAAATATTTGAACATCTGCCTTAAAATGAACTTCATATAAACAATGAAGGAATCAGTCATCAGAGTAATAGGCTAATGACCACACACACTCTTTTTTAAGTAACTCAACTGTCTTTGTAGAGAGCACATCTCCTGTCTCATAAAGAACATTTTGTCCTTTTGGCTGAGTGCCTTAAACATCAAACAAAGCCTGCAGCATACCATGCCTTGCTATAATGTCACACATGAGTCTAAACTGGAATTAGGAAACCACGATTGTATGAAATCTTAAATACAGATCTAAACAGGATGATTTACGTAAAATAAATGAAAAAGCTGAACAACTTCAGCACAACTGAGCAGCATAACATTTACGCTTTAAATAAAACTTGACACATTTTGTGCCCTCTGAAGTACAACAAATTAAATAAAATATCAGCACAGGCTTGTTATTTTTTGCAGTCTTTATAATAATTCCTTGGAGTTAACAATACCCTGCTGAACACAATGTTGGGTCCCTCTAGACATGTAACTGAGAGATGAACATAAAATCTAATTGCACCTTTTAGACTCATTCAGTTCTCTAAGGTTCCTTCAGAGAACAAATCCACAATAGGAAATTTCTGTACTGTACATGTAATCCATGACCTTTGTTTCTGTGGCTGTTTAGATACAAAAAGACAAGTGTCTTGTGGGTATATTGCATAATGGTTGAATAACATCACAGGGTGTGGTGCGAAGTTAGAAATTATCTTAAAAGTCAAAGGATATAATATGCAAAAACTGAAATTCTCCATGGGGCATAAATGGCTTCATAGCCTGATGATATAAATATACTTATTTATGTATTTGTGGCATCAGTGGATATTTATTATTCATGTGATTTCTATAGTGCTAATTAATGTTCTGTTTTTCGACAGCTGTAGCCATGCTTTTCACTGTATTCCTTGTGGTGCACATAGATATCACTGATTCAGCATGTTACCGGTATAATAACAAAACGACCAGGGCTAGACTGGGAACAAAGGGGTGTTTGGATATGCATTATGATGTCTTTTAGACATAGTTATCAAGGAAGCATTTATCATTTGCACTGCAGATGGCCTTAATTTTGGCAGATGCACTAATTACTGATTTGCAAATGTAAATCGTAAAACAATTATGCACAACGACTGCAAATAAAGAAAGGATGAAAGGGAGGGTCAAAATGAAGCTGAGCTGTGAGGAGGATGCTTTGTATCAGAGTGGATAAAGATGTTAATTATGGGGGTTGAAGGTTAAATAATATTATTTCATGGAATGCTAATGTGGACATGTCAATTTGTTAGAAGAAAAAAAAGCAATGGTGACATGTCTGAAAATGATAATAATAAGGATTTTAAAACCTATTATGTTCTCATCTCTGCACCGTATGTGAATGACTTGGCTGGCTAAGATGCTTGAAACTTGCTTTGTACTCCAGGATTAATACTAAGCTCACCTCCTGCTAAACTGAAACTTCTGTCTGTCCTTTTTCCGTGGTAAAATAACTGCATTAGTTTATAACTGGATTATTAAAAATAATTCGGCTTTCCAGAAAACACATCAATAAGACTGTCCATATCCCAGAATATAAAAAAAATATAGAGTCAAGCCTTTTTGCTTTTGATCTAACAATAACTGCAAGTGACTACATTGCCCCAGTCTCTGTATTTTAACTTTCATAACATTTTTTTATATTCCATGTTTGCTTTACACATCTTTTTAGTGATCACATAGATTCTGTGTACATCATTTGTTGACAAAATGCAGTTTCCTTTGTCTCTCAGCATGTTCATTCAGAAATGAATTTTAGCATTACATCTAATTATTGTTGCTTCCAATAACATGATAATTATTCCTGTGACATTACTTCTAAGTTTATTATTTTCTACCAGCTCATAGACCCCCTTTCAGAAATGCACTCTTTCACCAAGTGAATAAATCTGCTTTATTTCATATAGTAAATAAATGCTAAGTATTTTGATGGTAACCATTTGAAATTTCAGGACCTGCTAGAGCGAGTCCCAAAACACGGAGACTGAATTGCCAAAAAATAGACTTACATACATTGTCTGAGATGGCCAGTTTCCAGAATATTCCCTTTTCTGCCTGTTATTCCAATTATATATAAGTTTGGGGTGTGTAGTGGGGCTTGTCCCCCTGCAAAAAAAGATGCTTAAAGGAGAAGATCGATGTTTGAGATTCGCTCTTTTGTGGTTTAAGACCTTTTTATGTGCGTCAGCACTCAGCATTTCAAGTGGAGATATTTCAACAGAGTCAGTTGTGTTCCTTCTTACTATGTACACTGCAAGCTATGTGGCTGCTGCTATTATATTCATATTCAAAACTTTTTGTATCCTGCCCATATACTGTCTAAGGTACAAATTCCAAGCAAGTATGCAACATTTCATCTGAAGGCACACTTGCTACTTGCACCAAGAAATAATGTCTGTGTCTTTGTCTTTCTACTAGTGATGCTTTTTATCCTACACAAAGGAATGCTGGTTCTCTGTTTGAGCTTTTAAATAAGAACAGCTATACTACATAGTATCCAATATGTTTATGCTAAAAAATGCACTATATGGAAATGCAAACCCACATGAGTAGTAACCCAACCCCTCAGCAGGAACATCTCTGTATATGACAGAGAATACTGTGCGTTGACTGTGATGGTAGCTATGACTGATGCATAGGGTTCTCTTCTAAATCACTTCTGTGAAGAATGTATAATCGAGGGGAATGACCAAAACAGTATACATTCCAGTTCTGAATTTTGCTCAGTATGAATCATCTCATCACACATTTTTGTTTTACAGAAAACGTCAATTCCTTTTATATGATAGATGTTGAAGTTGTAGAAACATATTTCTGTTCAACTCTGAAGTACTGAAGGACAATTTATTTTTTATAAAAAAAATGAAGCCTAAGGTGTATTTTCTGATGTTTTATCCATCCTTGATGCACAAAGTACTGTATGCCCATATCCATGTTTGCATATCAGGTAAGAGTTCCAGTAGTGAATTGTATCCAACAGCAAAGCTTTCTAAGCAATTACAACAAATCACTTAATTTGAAAAGTGGTAACCTACTTGCATTGTGTTTGTAAATACTGCATCTAGTTTGCAAGCATTGTATGTCAGATGTTTCGTTTATATTGAATTTCATATATATGGCGTACTATTGTACTCTTTTTCTTATCTAAAACTACTAAATTGTTTTTACAATGATATTGTCAATCTCTTTGTTCCTGTATTTGACTGTTGGTCTCAGATGTGTCTGAAAAGGGGGGGGGCAATAAATGCATGGCATCCATGATGACCCTGAGAATGACCATGACCAGGCATTGATCTCAGTAGGCTAGCATGGGATAGTAATGGTGAGGAACTGTGGAGACCAGAACATCTGGTCCAGTGGGGTGTCTCTGTAGTAGAGCTAGGTAACTGTCAGCCATGACTATGATACTGGCCACACCTAGGTGTGAAGGCTGTCATGGCCAAGGGTAACAGTGACACAGCCTGTGACCATCCATCATGCATCTACACCTTTTGCACATCCATGGAGGCTTGTACAAGCATTCTTATGGATGCAACAACAGATGCCACTTAGGTTGCCAATGCCCTCAGCATGTATGTTTGCTTCAGGTCCCTGTATGCCGTGTCACTCTGCATATGGTGCATGGTATACCTCAGTCCCTGCAGCAGTTGCATGACCTCATCCAAATCATGCAGCAAGCATTCCATATTTGTCATGGCACAAATCACTGACCTGCATTATCCGCTGATCAATGGCAAGTGTGGTAAGTGGTTCAGGGAATGACCTGGATTCATGATGGTCACAGTCACCTTCACTCCTCTTATGTACAGTAGGTGTATGCATATTCAAGGCAGTGTGTCTGATGAATCCCATCTGTGGTAGTAACTCCCAAGTAGCCTGTGTTAAGCTCACATGGTTAGGATCTCCAGCACTAAGCATAGGTGATTCCTGAGGTTCTGTTTGTCCCTCCACCATCCTCTCATACACCAAGGATATTTGCATGTGCCCTCCGGTAATACTGTGCCATCTGACTGTGACATATGCAGTGAGGCCATCATCATCATCATCAGTCACAAGTGACTTACTGACGTCAGGCATGTTCCAACCTGTTCTGCTGGACTATCCCACAAGTGAAAGTTATAACAGTATAAAGATAATGCACCTGTGACAGTGCCAGAAAACATCTCTCATTCCCCTAAGCTGTAGAACACAAACTGGTATAGGCAACTTTTGTGAATAGCACATGGGTACCTATATACCTTGTGGTGCAAGTTGTTGCTCTTGCAATCCCAATGTACCTATATAGCAAATATATGAAGCTGTTCTACTGAGTAACCCTTTCCTACATGTGGGTCAGCATACAAGTGGGAATGCACATGTTATTATTAACCTCTTGTTTCATTTATGAACACTCTGGCAGTAGTTTCCAACCCAGGTACCAAACCCCCACCACCATGTATGAGGGTAGCGAAAGTCTTCCACCTCAATGAGACACTTTTGTTTTAGTAGTCTATTTCCTGGGGTAAACCCATCATTGGCAATGTACTGTGCTTTGGCTGACCTTTCCTATTATGGCCACTCACAGCATTGATATCCTGCTCCAGCATGTGATGGTTCCATAATGCCTGCAATATACCTCTGTCTCCTAGATTGTAAATTTTTCCAGATTTTGCCATTTTCTTACGCCCTTGATAAGATGTGTACTCCTGTTGGTCACACATGTAGGTCTATGTTCGTGTGCTTGACAATTTCTGATAGACCCTATGTCTCAGTACTGTCCCCATGCCACACTTTGGTGGCCACATAGCTGTCTGCTGTTATGCTGTTACCATTCCCACCATGTGGCATAATGAAGAGAGTCATGGCGATGTTACCACTACTCACCTTTTAGCACCACAGTGCTGATAGCCAGTGGTGATGTCTACATTCTGTGCCTCTCCTACCGCTCTCTACACATGACCACATGTGGCCTTTGTACAGGTGGTATTGTTTTCCCTGTAGCATGTCTTATAGTCTGTGCACATAGAGGACAGTACCCCCCCCTGCTGGACAGCAATCTGACATGCCCATGTCCTTTGTTCCATGCCAGAGTGAGTGTCCTCCAGCTGGACAGTACAAATAACATGTCCACATGGCATTTCATTTTTTTTTTTGTTGGGGTAAACCCTCAAGTTGATTGATACCCTTTTATACCCTTGTGCTATGTTACATCAGTATAGCTACTGTTCCCAATCAGTCCCTATTGCACCTATGTACCATGGATGCTCACTGCAGTGCTGAGGCAAATTACCAGCTTTCTTATCTTTTTTCATTGTACTTATATCAAATGTGATGTCCATAACATGTGGTCATGTGCATGGGGCAGCAATTTTACTCCTCATTCTAACCTGCTGTGTGGACTTGACTTTATCAGGGATTGCATCCAGCAGTTCTCCTTCCTGGTTCAGTCAAATGACTAAGATCTTTTTGTACCTGCTCTATAGGGATTATCAGAAGAACTTTCGGCTGGACCCTTAAAATGACCTCTTATATGAGACTGATGCCTGCCATGACCTTGTCATTGTCAGGAGTGATGACACTAGCATCTTCCACTCTGGTGAGCAGCGCAGGCATTGATACAGACCTGTAGAAGCACCACATTGACTTTGTCCTTTAGTGAGAGGCAGAGGCTAGACAGAATGAGTTTTTCATAAGAAGCACCACATGTAGTTTTTGCAGTGCATTTCCTGTTTATTGTCTGTTGTTTTCCTTGTCATCTGTTAGCTAGTGCATGCTGTACTCATTAGCGTTTGTTTCTTTTACAGTAGCTGAAAATTTTGTGCTCAGCAGGGAAGCCTGTCTAAGGAAGTCTGGCAGGCTGTCCAGGCAGTTGGGCATGTATAGTATTTCCATTTACGTATTGTACTTTACGATTTGTCATACATATATGCTATTGTGTTTTAGTTTTTGTCTTTCTGTTTTTCTGTCCTACTTCTGCAAGTTTAGCTGTGGTGCAAGATATGGAGCAGGGGTGAGTACCTGAGCCTGTTCCTGCCAACATTCGTTGTGGTTGTTCTCAGCAGTCACAAGGCTTGATTCTCAGCAGGAAGATGAAGGTCAGCTTGCTGAATGTGGCCTTCAGGGCTCTCTGGTGGCCTCTGTGTCCTCAACTCAGGACACAGTACACAGGCTCATCATCTGAGACTAACCTAGATGGGTAACTGTGGATCACGCATTATCAGATGCAAAAGCTAGTCACACCCAAAGTAAGCCAGCATCTGGACTCCTGCACTGGGATCCTGGAACACCTCCTGGTTTGGAGATAATGTTACCTAACCAGTTGATCCTTATTGTTGGACTATCAGATGTAGTGACCATAATATCGAGATGGAGATGACTGATATATGGGGGGGGGTCACCTCTGACCTGGTTAGACTGTTCCTCATCTTACACCTCATCATGATATTCCCTTTGTTATTTGTTGTTCCTTGTACTGTTTCTGTAGTCTAAACCTCCTCTTCACCAGTTGCCCTCCCTCTCTTAGTTTGCAGCAGCTTGTCCTCCCTGTCTCAGTTTGCAGCAGTACACTATTGTTTGGATTTCTGAGTCTGTAGCACCTCTGTCTAACTTTATTTACATTTTATGTCTGGCTGTTTGTCTGCCCTTGTTAGCTTCCCTGTTCACTCATTCCTTCCATGATGAGTTCCTTGTTAACATCTCATTTACTTTCTTTCAAAATGTAAAATGAATACATGTCCCACAAAATGTCATACCTCCTCTAATTATCTATCCTTAGGGTTATCCTTGTGTTTCTTCCTTATTTTCCCTTGCCCCTTTTCTGTCTTTCCTATCTTCCCCCTTTCTTCCTAATTTATATGATGAGCTGGGTTGGTACTTTGCTGTGTTGGCCCTCAGCTGCAGCTATGGGATGCTTAATTGCATTTGTGATTGTGAATATCCTGAAACATGCCACTTTTCTGTTCTTGTCATGTGACCACCCATAATAGAATCACCTTGCTACAGTACAGTAGAGTGATGTGATGGCTGCCGGCAATGCAGAAACTGTCATATACTATGCAGCTTTTTTTTGGGGGGGGCACTGGTTGTATGCTGGCTCTAAAATGTACCTAAGTGGAATCAGGCCTCTTCAGACTGCATATCTGATATTTAATACCATACCACTGTAGTGCAATTCTTTCTTCACCACAGTCTTTGTATCTTTGTAGAGTATCTGTGTATAAACAAATGAGTCTGATATGACCAGCAACTAACTTAATAGACCTGCTATCAGATATCTAAACCTCCCCAGTACATCTTAAAGTGCCCATTATCTTACCCAGTGACATATTAGTAAGCAACACTTTTTTGGTGCTACATGTTTTACTTAGCTGTTTACTCTACAAACCTATGAAATGTTCTCCAGCATTAACAATATGATGATGCGCAGATAGAGAGATATGAGAAAGGCAACTAGCAGACCTTCAAAATGGAGGAAAGTATTTTTTTGAGTCATGTCTTCCCTCTTACTGATGACATATAACTAGTGCACAGTAGATAAGCATCATCTCTCAACACATCGCATCATTGTATGGGATTACTGATGTCATATAACTAGTGCACAGTAGATAAGCATCACATCTCAACACATCGCATCATTGTATGGGATTACTGATGTCGCCTGACTAGTGCCCCACTTGCTCCCTTTTCCTGTATGATTAAAGAAGAATGCTGATATGTTTTGATTAGTTTATCATGATCCCCCTCAGTGACCCCATTTTCAGTGTGCTATGTCACAACGCCAGACCACTGAAGTCATCTGATTAGTGCATTGAAGCAAAGATCCTTGTTATATTTTATTTTAATACATTCAGTTGACCATTCTTGCATAAAATGTGTTGCTCCTGACAACTGATGTTGTGGTTTGCATACTTAGTAAAACTGTACCATGGGTGAATGCATGTGTCATCTAGATTAGTTATTACACACTGAGCATGTACATGGCATGTGTCAGGTCAGATGACACAATTATATTGACTTCACTGAAAAGTCATTGACATGGCAAGATATTAAAATAATTGAACTAATTTACTTTACCCAGTGTTCATACTATGTTGATGTAGTATCCAACAGATGCTATTACCACTACTGGAAACATGACATGTTGTATATATACATATCTGATTACAACTACTAGAAACATCACCGATTGTGTAAACACATATCTACTCTGAGATCATTTCTCTACTGTTCGTGTTCTGTTTATGTCATGTTTGCCACAATGTATAGCAGTATACAGGCTATATGCAGAGTATCTACTCATGCATGTGACCTTGCTGAGAAATTCTTAAAGCATATGTTAATAGCACTCCCTCTACACTGAGGCATGCTGGATGTATCACATCTGAACACTGTATAACATGTATACTTTGCCTGTGCTGTAGGATGACAGTACATACTGTGACATGATGTAGGTGAACAAAATATATACACTACTTGCATCCTTTGTTCACACATACATATGCCATGATATTTATAGGGCTAAAGCAATGCTTATGTTACCCCTTCTCTTTAACTGTAGCCAAGTACCCAACAATTCCGATGTGCTTCATATGGCATCCGATTTATTTGCTGCCTCAGATGCTTGCTAGACATCTTTGGCACTATGATGAAAACTGATTTTTTTCTTTGTGAAGAATGTCCTCCATTATTACACTTGTAGCATATACTTCAATGGAAAGTGATTTGGTAATAGCTGGATGCCTGTCTTAAATATCGCTCTTCCTATTGTTCTGGATGCATTTGCTTTGAATGAAGAATGCAAAGCTACAATTAGACATTATTTGTTAATGGATGGTAAAGATCAGTAATAAATGTTTTCTTTTAATAATGCGGGCTTCTCTGTTCACATGAAAACTGGTTTGCTGTTAGCAGTATTTGATTACTTTATGTGTTGTGGTGTTTTAATTGTTATATTACCTGGTGCTTGATTGCTATATATCTGGTTTTATTTGCTCAGTTTGCGGTATGGACCATTATACACACTGGTTCTGCATATATTCTCCAGGCAGATATGATCTCCCATGATGCACAGTTGCATTCTTTAGAAAATGTGTACAATGTTCCATTCCTCCAGCCACATATATTCATTCATTCAGGTGTGTCACTGCTTCCTCATTCATCTGTTACCATTGAATATTGTTGGCTACAAATCCTACTCTAAGGTTACTTCACTGGCACCCTGCTGTTTTGGCAGCACATCTTCCCTTTGTAGTACCTTTGTAGTAGACCGTGGTGGTACAGTCTGTTTGTGTTAAGATTTGTGCCTTGTTTACATCTCCTCATTGCACTGCGTACCTAGAATGTTTTTTGCTGGCATTACGAATAATATTTTATGATGTTTACTTCTGAGGATTATCAGTATATTTCTGTTGATAGCAGCTATTTATTGCTCATATACGCAAGCAATGATGCCCAAAAGGTTAGGGCTTTTAAGGAAATAATGGACAACCCAGGATGTTATAAGGCCTGATACTGGTCCTTTATTTCCCTGTAGGGAATTATTACACTTAGGAAGAAGGAAATGTATTAAGTGGTTTTGCATTTGCTCTATTATGGTGAACATTTTTTAGTGTTCAGGGTATTAGGTAGCAAGCCATTTCCCTTTGAGTACATTTGTCTGGGGACACATGGATGAAGTGAAATTCAGCTGTAGAGACATATGTCTTACTAGTTCACTACAGTAACAGAGAAGCTTACAATTGCATGCCCACAGCATCAATAGTCAAGTAAATGGGGGGACTAATGTCCATGACCCCCAAGGCACCTAGAGACAACAACAGGCAGTATGGCAGACATCAGCAGCAAAATGCCCAGCTGGTATGCCAGCAGCAGCAGCAGAGAAAATTGAGTGTACAGTGGACATTACTTTTATTAATGGAGTGTGTGGACCATTTTACTCACCTGTTTAGTTTGTATAGAACATTGTCTAAAGCACGTACTGGAAGATAAATGTGACTACAACAGTATGCAGGATTTGTTCCATGCTATATCACACATGTTGCAGTTACATAGGCATGTACTGTACACCAAGCACAACACACATTACTTCTCGCACTCCTGTGCTCTTGGTCACTGAAGCTATAGCTATAGCATTCTGTGCTTCTTTGTGCCTGCAGTGAAACTGTGATGACTATATGTCTGTTCATTTTAATTCCACTTCAGCCATGTGCTCCAAACCAAATGTACCTGCAGGGAAATGTCTTCCTTCCTAGCAGCCTGAAACCTTTTGTAAATTTTAAATGTAAAATAGTTTCTCCACCAAATATTTGATAGTTGTTGCTTATGAAATTGCTATAAGATGAAGTATTTTACACTGAAAACATGAACAATATATAAGAACTGAACAGATATCTTAGTTGTGTGGTCAAGGCAATGCTTACAATATTGTTTCATAAATTATTCTCCCTGATAACACAATTAAACAGAAAAAAAACAGACAAATTAAATGATGCATTACTATTAATTAATTCATATAATAAAATTAATTCATACACATCATGCTTTTGGCCTTAGATTCAGTTCAGTATGTAGATTCTGCTGTACAAGTTTATTTACATTTAACATATGCTAACTCCTATGAACCAAAAAAAAAAATAACATTCCTTCCATCTTAAGTGATAATTGCCAACCTCATATTCATCCACTGTGACCAGTTTCCAGAAGTAAAGACATTCAACAACACCTGAAGAAGCACTGGAAGGAACAATTATCACAATCCCATATTTCCTTTACCTTATCCCCAGTTCATTTTACAGAAATACAAATCTCAGCATTACAACATAAAAGTGCAAACAAATCTATTAATACAATGTCTCCACTGCTTATCTCTGCAACAATATAGGTTTGCAATTGAAAGGGAAATGTGTATGGAATTCAGAGGTGTACTATAATTATGATTTTCACTTGTATAAAGATATGTTAGTGTAGGTGATTGCAGATGAGAAGAGTATCTACATATAACATTCAGCAAGTCACTAAAATGATGATCACATTCTGCCATGTTTTAATCAATTATGAGCTGCAGTGTGTGAATATGTGCAATAACAACATCTAATATGCAGATAAAATGATAAAAATGAAAAAAAATGCATTGCCAATGCTGTAATTATGGTACCGATGACGTTTAGATTTTCATGTATGCAGGTGCAAATTATATTTTGCTAATGGAGTCTAATTTTGTCCTAGCTGTTATCACACTGTGACTCAAAGTATATATGCCCTTTACTGTTCTCTACAAGATAAGGGTTCTCCAAACTGTCAGCATTGTAATTATAAAACATGTACCGTTTGTATGACATTATCTTGCTGAGGGTCATCAGTTATGAAAGCTGTGCTTTGTAAAAAGACAAGAAATGTCACTTGCATTTAAGGCTACAAGAATGCAATTTTTTTGTGAACTCTTTCTGTCAGTTAACATACCCTTTTGAAATCCAGGGATCATTATTTGTTAAGCCAATTTATAAGTACTGTTATTCTGGCTGGATACTGCCTATTCTCTCTGTAGTTGACTGCTGTTCACATATAAGGTCAGATGTCTAGGATTTTGGTATATGCATAGGGACATATATCTTAGAAAAATTGTTGATTCAGTGTATAGCTAGCTTTATGTGTATTTATAACAATAACATTGGGTTGAATGTATGGTTATGCTGCATCCATTGCATTGTCTCTGACCATTCTTAGTGCCTCACATTTTCTAATTTTCATACTGATACATTCTTTTTATGACTTTGTGTTAATTTTATTTTTGATTTTGTATTTATTTAATGAGTAGTAGCATGCAAGTATCCTCCAACTGTACATGTTTATTGTAAACTGTGTTTTATTATCATGTGTTTTTTAACATGCTTCTCCTTTTCTCTGTTATTACATGTTGAGACCATAGTTACAACAAGGTCAACATTTGACTTACAGACATTATATGTATTGTGCGTTTTCTAAAGTAAGGCAATACTCAATACAGTTTTGTATATAATGATCTTTGCTTAGGCTGCATTGCACTAAGAAACTCAGGTTTTAGGTGTCATGTCAGCTCTATGTGACTTCTCTTAGTTTGTCTATACCAAATGTACATGAATTTCATGTATTTATTTATGTATTTGCTTGCGTGTCTGTGTCAGTTTGTTAATAGGGGTAGGACACGAATCATAACTGACCATTTTAAGGCTCAGTCCAGGTACCAGGTAAAACGAAGTAGCAAAAGAAACTACAATGCAGCAAGGTAACCACTGAGATTAATGAGCAATTAACTTGGATAGAATGAAATACGTGGCAACGAGTCCTGTTTAGCACATATGTTTGCATGCTGTTTTGGAATTGCAATCACCTCAGGGTTAGTATGAGATGCTTAATAGTACAGAAAGTGCTTACTCAGTGCTTGAGTAAAAGAGTAAGAGAACTATATAAACAGGCTGTTTTACAGACACATGGACCTTAGTGTGAGCATGAGATGCTGATTATCAGAAAGTGCTAGAGATGTCGAAGGGAATGGCAGCTATATACTGCATACACAAAGGGAGTGAGTTATTACAAGTGAGGCAATGGTCTAGTCCAGAATAAGAGCAGAGGTATATGGGTTAGAGAAAGCCATACAGGACATTTATGTGCTTTCAGTTGATTGTACCAGTTTACAGACTGCTAGTTTGTACTGCATAGTTTAATCCTTAGAGTTTGTAAAAAATGCATGTTGGCAGTTAGAAAAATTTGGTGGTAGACAGTTTGCAAGGAAGAGGAAGGATTCAAGATTAATTAGTCTGAAAATTAATGAACCTAAAAAGATGATTAATTCTATGAGGGATTGGTAGCCAGTGTGCAATGAATTTGGTAATGATGTCCTGCTAATGTAATAATGTAATGAATCAGCAAATATTGCCTGCAGTGACTCGAAGAGAAGAGAATTCATTTAGTAAGGCTAAAGCTCTATGTAGGTGTCCAAATTCAAAGAGAGAGAGAGAGCAGTACTGAGAATTGGGCATTCTTCTAGTCCAGAAAAGTTATCAGTTGATTTCACATTTGATGATGTCAAAATGTTGAAATGTACGTTGCTGATCTAGCCAGATTCCTAAATATCTGAAATCTGGGGTGGTAACTAGTGGGGTCAGAATGTTTAATGTTATATGCCTATCTATAAGAACATTGGAGAGCTTTTGCTAAGTAGCAAATATCACTGATATTTTTTTTTCGCCTTTAAAATTAGTTTTCTTTGGTTTAGCCTGTTTAACAGTTGGCTAAGATATTTCTGAAGTTGTTTTATGATTGAGGAGTAAAGGGAATGAGACCTGCAGATTGCCATGTCATCAACATATAGGATGATAGGAATGTTGGGGAGGTCAGTTTTAGAGTTTATGAATAATAAGAATGACTGAGTGAAAGGACTGACCCTTTTGATACAACTTTTGTAAATGAAGCAGACAGTGATTTTGAACTTCCGATGTATCTGAAGTATAGCCAAACAGTCCACTTATGCTGTGTGGCCAAGGTCATAAGAAGGCCAAAACATGCATGTCCACAGCTAGTGGAGTTTGGTTTATTGGCCTGAATGAATCAATAAAGACTTAAAAATGAAAAAAAAAGTAAAAAGTCATGGGCATTCAGATGTCATATAGCTGAAACATTTGATGTCCTTAAGGGGTCATTTGCATATATCCCACAGGCATCAATTACAGGAGGTTTAAGGTATCACACAGTGAAAATTCTAGCTTGGCTAAGTTTTTTTTTGTAGCCTTTACTAATTGGTTTGTCTATGCTACCTTTTTGCTCTTTGTTTTTTATGAGCCAAGAAGGAGGGGTAGTCTAGTTGTCTGAAAGTTTTTGTGAGATCAGTAAAGGTGGCACTAATGAGGTTTTCCTTCCTACATTCATGAGAATATCATTGGTGAATGTGAAAAGAGCATGCTGGGAGCTTCTGTCATTCAAGCAGCCATGTTGCTTGGGGGGAGGTGAGTATTGTTGACTTGTAGAAAGAGAGGTAGGTGTAAATGATCTTTTTGGATATTTTCCCAAGGTTGGGTGGGTCTGAAATGGGGCAGAAGTCATTTGCAGATTGTGGTTTAGGTGTTTTGGTAATTTATATTATATTTTACTGTTTCTAGTGAGTTAGTATAATGTTGTGGGTAAGAGATTTGATAGGGTTGTAGAACATGGTTCTGGCAAAATGAGTTAAACTTCAGGTAAATGCCATTAGAGCCTGTTAGGGAATCTTGTCTGATATTAGCCAAGAGCTTTTCCATTTCTTTGCAGTATGGCTTTTAAAGTAGAAGAGTAGAATGCAGCAGAGTGGTATAGGGTTTTGAGTACGTTGGTTTGAAGAAGAGGAAGGAATGAGTGGAAAATGGGAGAATTCTCTAAGAAGTCCGTAGTTCATAGGTTTTGTGAACTGGATGGTATGGTGATGTTACTTAGTTTAGATTCAAAGGGGACAATACAGAAATTTAGTTGACTAGGTTTCAGAATTGTTTGGTTTGATTTAGTAAACTTTTTTGGGAGGAGTGCATCCTCATATGGCTTTTTTAGCTGGGTTATAAAGTTGTGAGAACCATTACCTAGTATGATGGAATGGGGTCTTCTTCCAGCTTTGTCATATCTCATCTTTTAATCTGTTTAGAGCTTTGAGCTCTTTTGTAATCCATAGCTTTGGAGGGTTTCATGATTTCATCCTTAGCTTCAGTTTAGTGTGATCAACATCACATCATTCTGCATTAACAATGAAATCTACCAATATTTACAACACCAATAAGCCATTTTAAAACAAACCACTATACTTAAGTCATTCATGCTGATTGAGCTCTTGAGGTTTGCACTTTAATTTCTAATTATTGCATTATGAGCTTTTAGGCTAATCAAGTTATATTCTCACATTTGAAACAAATTTTCATACTTCTGTAGCCATAAGGATAACAAAAGAAATGTCAATAGCAAACTGTTCAACACAAACAAACCAATACAGTGGCAGCAGTTATTACACTCTAGTTTTCAAACTGGATTTTATACATCATAATAAATACAGTAAATATTAACTTTGTAATATTTTGCAAACAACTTAACAGTTTCTTAGTAAAAACTCAAGCTATACATAAGAACTTAAGCAGTTCTGAGACATTTAAATAAATGTATTTAGATAAATATAGAACATATGACAGTATAAATAAAAAACAGTATATAAACAACAATTAATATTACTTTAGCAGTGCTAGATATAGGTCAAATATTGGTGCAGTTGTGTTGCTCATGATGTAAGCTCTGAGAACAAGCCTTTTAATAGTTTGTAAGTAGTATGGTTTTGGAAGTATTGATGCAGATATGAACAGGCTGTATTAGACACTGAAAGGCATCAACAGGCAACTACAAGAAACACCTGGACGTGTCACTAGGCTGTAATAAATTAAACAATGCCTGTGAATAGCATATCTAAAAAACCTGGGATAATCATACATGATACAAAGTAGTATGTACAAAGTTATTTATCCAGTAACAGATAGATAGATAGACAGATAGATAGATAGATAGCTATATAGATAGATAGATAGATAGATAAATAGATGGATACATAGATAGATACATAGATAGATAGATAGATAGATAGATAGATGGAGAACTAAATATATCGATATAGTCAAGCAATAATCCATGACTGTGTGTGGGTAGATCAGGATTTACCCACAGCTGGTTTGGTTTGATCACAAGGTCAAGGCTGAGTAATTAAACAAAGCCAACCATGGGTAAATCCTGATATACCCGTAAACAGGAGTGGATTATTGTTTTTATACAATGACATCATTTAAGAATTTGCTTATCTTTCTTTAATAATGTCTTTGTATAATGACACTTCAGTCTTCATCTGCATTCTTTCTTGTTAACTGATGTACTGCATATGCATATAGAACTTAAATTCCCATGCTTACACAATTCATTAGTGTAGCGCAAGAAAAGCAGGGGAGAAAATATAATTGCTTTGTTGCTTTTCTTTTTAATTTTTAAAAAGTCAGTATTTTACAAGAGATAGCAGAGAAATACAAGGAAAATCAGGCAAGTTTCTGTTTGCACTTCAGTCTTCTTCTGCGTTCATCCTTGTTTACTGGTGTACCACATATGTGTATGGAACTTAAATTCCCATGCTCACACAGTACATTAGTGTAGTGCAGGAAAGGCAGGAGAAAAAATAGACCTCAGGATTTAATAAACTCCATGTAGGCACTGTGTAGAGCGTACATGGAATGTATTCATGTATACGGCAATGGTACCCCATTGGCAGCGCCCATACATATTAATGATGGCACACTTCTAAAGGAATGCCAAGGAACACAGATATTGAATCAGTGTTGTCTTTTTTTTTTTAAATGCATGTTTGTGCAGCACAGTATGGAGCACAGCAATGCCAAGCTGTGTTCACATGTAGACAGCTGACACCTGCCAGAAATCTAAAAATAGAAACCAGATGTAATTATTTATTTATTTATTGGTAAGTTTAAGCATGTTTGCATGGTGGGTGAGGTGCTCAGCACTGCTAACTGGTAGCTCAGTAGTATATGTGAGAGTGTACCTGATTTCTCAATATCCATGTAGCTAAATGGATAGAGTTACAACTGTATGTGTAGTAGGTCCAGGGTTTGAATACATGGAGGTCAAAACTTGTCTGTATTTTTGTTGCACATATTATGGACACATTTTTAAAATATGGCTTTGCTGCATTCTGCACAACTGTGCTCAAACTTGCTAAGCACCTCATAAATATGGTAATGGCTGCCAATGTTTGTGTGGTGCTCAGTTTCACTAAAACCACGATTGTGCATCTTTGTGCACTGCTCAGCTCTGCTGAGCTGGTTTGCACACTGCTAAGCAGTGCGGCACTTTTTGAATGTTGCTCAGTGGCATGTAAGGGTGGGAAAACAGCCTATATAAAGTTCACTAGGCAGGAATTCTGCAGAATACATTGGAGTTCAATCATCTGTCGATATGGCTGGTGGTGTTGGAGAAGGTGTGCACTTTCAGGCACAGCAATGGGGCATTCAGGAGTCCAGGGTCATGGTTGGACTCCTTGTAAAAAAGCATGATGACAGGTTTATGCAGGGTAGTTTCCAGTGCTTGTAGTGTAAGGCAGAGGCGTGGGTCTGGCTGGCCAGAGAACTCGCCAGTGTTACTGGTATCCCCTACACAGGTGGTCAGTGTCATCACCACCATGATGACCTAAAATGGTGAAAGGGGAACCTCGGGCACCTGGGTCCAAGACGTGAGGGCAGGGAATGCCCGGCGGGTATGTAAGCAATTTTACCTCTGTTTTAGCAATATGCAATCTGCATGTCTGCAAAACTGCTACGCATAATGGTGTGCTTCTCTCCCAACAGCTGCAGATGAGAAAGCTCGAAATGTCGAGTCTCATGCCAGGCGTCTGGCCAGGTTGCACTGTGATTATGGTGAGTTTGGATGTATTATGCGAACTGTAGTGCAATAGAAAAGAAGGAGTAAAGCATTAACTGCAATAAAGTATATGCAATAAAGTTTGTAGGACAATAAATGTGGAATTAGAGCTGTAGTGTAATAGCTGTGGAATTAGAGCAGTAGTGCAATAAATGAATAATAACTGTAGTTCAATAAAAACAAGAAAAAATACCAACAACAGCAATGAAAATGGTGTACATCAGACTTGTCTTGTCATAACCATTACAGTAGAGCGGTATGCATTGAATCACAAGGTAAGGTTGCTGCAGTCAAGTATAACACTGTTGTAGCTGTAGAATGCAAATATACTGGCTGCAAACTGTATTGCTTAATACATAGTACTGTTCAAGACTGTCTCTAGGCCAATACCGGTCACATAATGCTCTGTCTTCCACAGATTTCAGGTAATAAAGGTATATGGTTGAGGCAGCCCACTCCACAACCAGATATTGTGTGTGAATTTCACAAATAATGCAAATCTATAACAGTAATATGTGTTCACCAGTATTGTTGAAAGTGAAATAAAGCTGTAGTAATATATGCAGTATGGTTGTATACCATGCATGTGTGTGTTCTATTGTCACTGCAGTCTAGTATAACACTGTAACAGTACTACAATGCTAGAGGAAAGTCCTGTAACTTGTACTGCACAATTCATAGTGTATTTCCAGGTTATCTCCAGGCAAGTATCAGTCACTCTGTAGTCAACAGTGTCTCAGTAGCTCAGTCTGTTAAATTCCTTTTACATAGTAGATGTAGCATTCATGTAATGCCCACAATTTCTCTCTCCCCAAGAACACAAATATCTTATGGGTGAGTTAGCCCATATTATGTGCAGATATTATGATTAGATCTCACAGAATGTTACACTCAATAGCAAGAATGTGTTCATCAGCATTGTTAATTCAGAAATAAAACTGTGTAATCATAGTATGGCTATATCTTGTGCATGTCTGTACTATCCTGCTGTAGTCAATTATTAAATTATTTGCATATGTCCCCTGTAGTCACATCTAGTGGGTTCAACCCCCAGGGCTGCCAACTAAGCCATGATGGCTATCTAGTTTAATTACTGTACACAAACATGCCTATCAAGTGTCACATTTTCTTGTAATGTAATTAAAACTGACTATTCTGTCATCACGTTCACCAGATAAATTATTACCTGAAATGCAACGTATTAGCAAATTTGTTTACAGAACACCCTGGTAGTTATACAAGTCACCATCATGTGAAACCGTTCTGAGTAGTTCTGTACCTGCATTTGTTAGTGCATAGCCCTTATTGTCCCATGCTATCAGCTTGAGAGGTATGTATGTGCTACATCAGCTATAGGAGAATTGTAGTCACTGTAATCATAACTGTCAGTACACACCTTTAGAAGTATGTATGACCAGTGTTGTCAGGAATATCATCTGCAATGTCACTAATGGAATGCTTTTCTCTCTCTCTCTCTCTCTCCCCACCCCTTATCTTAAATTATTCATTATTGTAATGTATTATTTGTTTGTGTCTTTTGGCTTTTCCCGGTTAGGGGTCGCCACAGTGGAACTCCGGTCCACTAATGATTGGTAGTTGATTTTTATGTGTCAAGTTACCAGCCCTGATGCACAACCTTCAACAAAGGTATGCCCATTCATGCATGTATCCATACAGAAGACGCTCTAGCTGAGAATCGAACTGGACAGCATCTTCCTGTGAGGCGACAACGCTACCGCAGCACCACCACCGCGGGTATTGTAATGTATTATTATGATTTCATATTAGCATATTTTGTTAAACTAACTATATTTTGGAAAATGTGGTTGATTATTGTTATGTTTTATTATGATTCAATATTAACATATTTTGTTAAACTAACTGTTTTGATGGCCTTATGGTTTACTTCACACTGGCATTCTGTTACCATACTCACTATTATGTTACATTATGTTGTGTTGCACAAAATATACATTAATATGCAAGTGGATTAATAAATATGATGTTCCATTCTGTTAATACTAACAATGGTTTGGTTGTTACTAACCATAACTTTTACCTCATGTACCACAGCACGTCAAGGTAGGTTGGTTCCAGCTGATACCCCTACCTTGCCTTAAGCGGCTGTGGAACTGGGTCCCAGCACATCTGGGATGCAGACCGGTGGTGCTTCCTCTGCTGCCCCTGCACTACTTGTGGTATCGGGTAGTACTGTCCCTGGGGATGGGGCCCAGTCCCCCTCTGGGAGCAGTGGCAGAGGGAGAAAAGTCATCCCTGATGAGCTACCATTCCTGGTGCACAGGATAGTCCACTGTATATATGACCAGTGCCTGAACCTGATTGAGGACATACCTGCCAACTTGGAGGGGCAGTGTCACCCTAGTGCCCATCTTCCAGCACAGCCACCCTTGGGGCAGTAAAGGAACAATGCCAACAGTCCCATGGATGGGGATGAGAGTCATGCTGCTGCCATCTGGAGGCACATGGGACTTGGATTCCCCAACACCCTCATTGTCAAAGGTATTCACCCACCTCATGTGGCACACACTGCCTCTGTCTGCAGTCTTGCCTGTCTTGTCTGTTTGCAATGCATCCTCCCCCCTACACAACTTACCTCCCCACATGTATCTATGTCCCTTCCCCAACATTCCACTCTCACCTTAAAAAAAATTGGGAACTGTCCCCAAAAATATATCATCCATACATAGCTCTCCATTTCACACATGTACCCACTGGACACACACAATTCAGTCCAATTAGCTTGACAATGCATTTGTGTTGTCCTCACCCCTCTCTCTGGAATTTGAGAATCAAAATTCATGTACAAATCTGTCAAAGTGCACATTTGTTGCTGTACAAGAAATGGATAGCAATGGTTCTTTCCTACACCCTTCCTGCACATCCCTCCCTGCCTTTCAATATGTTTTCCCCATTTGCCCCCATTTCACTACTTTTCTATCTCCCCTTTTTTCTTTTCTTTATATTTTTAGCACTGAGCTGAGCAGCACATTGTGTTGTGCAGCTTCACTTAACTCAGCTAAATATGAGTATATGTGTTTTTAACATTTTAAGTCACATGTACAAAATAAACACCTCTGTCATGTTTTGAACCCAAGCCCATCATACCTGTAGTACATTGCATTAACCCACCATGCCAAGTAACTCTTAATTAAAACAGTTTGTTTAAAGAAAATATAGTTGCTGCCAATTACATTCATTAGGCATTTTTCAACAGAGCTGTGTGCCTCACCACACTGAACAAACTGGAATAAACAGTAATGGAAAAAATGGGAGTGTACCTTGGATTCTCATGCAGTAGTACACCACTAGACAGCCAAATACATGATAATGGATATAACTGAGGCATGTGATAGGAGGTAAATGTGCCCTTTTATCAGCAATATGCAGAAAATCACCTGCTAAGACATTCATTGCAAAATATATGTTCAGCTGGGAGTCTGGTGCAGAAATACATCCATATTAAGCCATGCACATACTGATGGATGTAGAAAATATTTGTCACAACCTGTATGTGTGCACATATATTTTGCAAGTACACCTACTATAGCAGTGACTCAGTAGTTCAGTCTGTTAAATGACTTGCATACAATGCATTTTGCCACACACTGTCCTGGGTTCAAATCCAGTGTTGTGCTGCATTTCAGTTACATTATTGTGAAGACAGCAATTAATGCATCTCTAATACAATCTTTAGCCACACAAAGCATTGCAAATTAAATAACCACTTTTCAGTGCATGAAGTCACAGGCCTGCAGGTAGGGGCACACTTCACATATCCATATAGCAGTACTATATGTCACCTAGTACTCTGTTAGTGACACAGTTGCCTAACATATGTACTAAACACATGCCTTAATTGGAGTGCAAAGGGTACCCTCACCCTGGCACCATTTCTAAAGCAAGGCTGACACAGCTGATACAGATACACCTACAGCTTGTTGTCCTCCAAAGTGCTCACACTGTCTACCTATGTCTACTACCTGCAGTAGCAGCTGTAGCGTGTGGTACACACAGCTGTATGTAATGGTTTCTGCAACAGACCTACACTCTGTGATGATGTAGTTTCCTCACCCTAGTAGTGTTCATTTCAATAGCTAAGAAAAGAGCCTAGGTGAACATGAAGGCATATATATATATATATATATATATATATATATATATATATATATATATATATATATTGCACAGTGATTTGCATGTCATTGGCAAGTGGTAGTGCAATTCAGCTGCTTTGGCTACAGTTAGCATTTCAGAACCACAGATTGATTTAGAGATAATCACCTGATGATGGGGGACATGTGTAAAAGGCAGGCATCTGGCTATGGGGAACCATTTTGTATGAGATCTTACTCACACAGAGCATGCCTTTGTGAAACTTTATCAAACACACATTTCAACAGAAGAGTACTGCACTCTAGCAGGTATGTAACTTTTTTTTGTATAACAGGATTCATATGGAAGGATAGAAATGTGGGGAATAGGGATTACAGCAGTAAGCCAATCATAGACATGTGATAATGACATGTCAGTGATACCCTGTTGACTTACGCCTACAGGGGATGCACAATACTCCAAGGTTGCATTGTCTTTTGTCATTGTGGCACACTGCTGTTGTTGGACTGTCCCCTCATAGTGGTTGTAATACCACACTGCTATATGTCTGGCACTGGTCTTATGACTTATTATTGGGGGGGGGGGGCTTGGCCTGAGTGGACACACCACCATAGACTGGAGTGTTGGGTGTATGATCATACAGCAGAATTTCTCAAGGCACACAGGGAAATACCTCACTATTAATACTATCTTGGTTGGATCCACACACGTTGTATGTTGTCACACTGTGGGGTATGACGTGTGAGCAAGCAGTGGATAGTGCTGGCCATTTTGCCCTTGCTGTATCTTTACATAGTAAAATGTCCACATATCTGATCCTGTAATGTGTTCCCCTTGTGTTCTCTTTCAGGAATTATGTAACACAGATGACACCCACCCTTCTCGGATGCAGAGAATAAGATAATCTTGCAAGGACTAAGGCAGAATCATGACATCCTCCTATCCAGGGGAGACATAATAGGTAACAGCAAGCCACATTGTGGTCAGACTTTGTCCATGACGTGAATGCCATGGGTCAGCATGGCAGGACATATGAGCAGGTCCCTACACCAGGCAACCAATATGATTAATGCTGCACATCAACAGGCAGCAGATATAGCCAGGGGTCATGCAGTCACTGGTGGATGGCTTGCAGTGGAACAACAACTCTCAGCCACTGAGTAATTCCCATCATGCCTAAGAACACGCAACAGCTCCCAGGCATCCATCACAACATAAATCATGGAGGTGGGTGCCACAGTTTCCACAGCTGGGGAGCATGCAGGTAAGCTTACTGTGGTTGGGATTGTACTACTGTAGCAGTTACTGTGTCAGCCTGTAGATACTTGTATGTGGGGGTCAGGTTTTTGTTCCTTTGGGGGATGTAACCTCAGGTATACAGTCATATGCAGATTGGGACCAATATAACAAGTAACACAGTACCACACCTACTGTAAATGTGAACTATATGGATGTATTACCTTGTGCTGCAACATGCAGTGGCACTGACATTACCCCACCCTCAACTTTTCATAGGTCCCTCAGGTTCATAGGTTCATACTAGGCTATCTGCCCGAGGGCATTTACAAGCCTAGCCCATAGTTTTGTGGCTTACGCCACCCCTTTAGTATGGGGAACTATACCCATTATTTTGCTGTGCCTCTGTTGAGCAGTGACACTGAGGTAATCCCTGGGGTATATCTGCGATCTCCCATCCATTGGTCAAGATTTCTCTTGAACAAGGCCAGCGAGGTGCTCTGCCTCACATATACCGGGATTTTATTCCACAGCATAGGGAGTCTTTGGGTGATGAATCTATCCCTCCAGCACGTCCTATTAATAGCCGTGTCGAGGTTTAAGTCTCCGCCTTGTGGCTCTGACAGATCTAGATTTTTGAGGTGAAGCATATTCATCAAATCTGGGTTTGACATGGCCTTGTATGTTAGGCAAAGGTCACCTCTGAGCAATGGCGACTGAATAGAGCTGTAGTTCTTTCAGTCGGGCAGCATAGGACAGATGTTTGAGACCCTTTATCCTTTTGGTGAGGAACTTTGTGGCCTCTCCAGCTGCTGCAAGTGTCGGGTCAGATACATTCAATGGGGCATTGTACTCAATCATTGGTCTGATGAGTGATGAGTATAGGGAGACTATGACCTCCCTTGATCTAGATGAGAATCCCTTCATGATAAGGTGGGCAATGTAGAAGGTCTTCCTAACTACTTTAGCTACATGGGTGTCGAATGACAGACTACTATCAACCTGGGTCCCCAGGTCCCTGATAACTTCTTCTGTGCTCAGTGGATTGCCACCTATTTGGTAGCTAGGGGTAACCTTGTTTTTCCTCAAGGGTATGACTATGCATATTTTGGCATTTAACTTTAGGCCATGGCTCTGGCACCAGTTATCCGCTTCTGTGAGACCCTTCTGAAGGATATCTGTGTCAGATGTGTTTTCTACTATGGCCCAGTTTGCAGTCATCTGCAAACTTTGTCAACCATAACCCTCCTGTGTTTGCTTGTACTTCGGAAAAGTAGATGCCAAACAAGAGTGGGCCCAGGACTGAGCCCTGTGGTACACCACTTGTAACAGGCTTTGAGTCTGACATGGCGCCAGCAACTCTGACCCTGTGGGTTCTGTCACTCAGCCAGTTTGCAACCCATCTTGTGATGTATGGGTTAACATTTAAGCTGATGAGTTTTCAATGATACCCGAGTGGGGTATTGTATCGAAGGCCTTCGCCAGATCGAGGTAGGCTGTATGGACTGCCTTTCCCTCATCAATGGCTTTGGTGACTGTTTCGAAAAAGTCAACCAAGTTTAGAAGGCATGATCTGCCTTTAACAAAGCCAAACTGGGATGGATCCAAAGTCTGCAAATTCCCTATGTCTTTATTTATGAGGTCCATTATGATCCTCTCCATGGCTTTGCAGATAAGGCTTGTCAAGCTAATGGGCCGGTAATTTCCAGGGTCGGTGGAGGCACCGCCTTTGAAGTGGGACCACAGTTGCAGTGTGCGACTCCCTGGGTACGTATCCAAAGGTAAGACTATGATTAAACAGCTGTCCTAGCTGTGGGTTTAATTCCTCGTTGAGTTCGTGGAGCACACAGCCGGGGACACCATCAGGTCCCATGGATGCTGTGTTTTTTGCTTTGGAGAGAGCAGTTCTCACTTGGGCGTTGGAGATGTTTGGGGGGCTGCAATCACTTGGTATAGATATCTCTCCTTTTGGTATTGGCCAAGGCCATGGTCCTGCCCCTGGTAAGTATGATACTTGTTTTGTTAAGGATCAATAATAGTATAATATGGTTAAGGGCCAGAATAATGCCCTATGTGCATGTAAATATGTGTGTAAGCAGCATAGAATGTTATTAAATGCCAGTCTTGAGAAGAGGTACCTAAGGTTTCGAGAAGGGGTAGTCACAGCAGTGCAGCACGGCAAACAGATACACTTTGGCAGTTACAGGTAAGAGCAGATAAGGCTCCTGGTTTAAATGAGGCAAGAAATCTAAAATGCCATTTAAAATACAACAGGTTGAAGACAAATACATTAGGCAGTGAAATGTGGATTTTCATGTAATTGTGAAGAGGGTTGTATTGGGTTTTATGTGTTGTTTTTCAATTATAAAAGGACAAAAGTCCAAGCTGGGAGTAAACAAATACAGCTCTCTTAATATTAAATAAAAGATAAAACTTTTATTCAGGTACAAACTTGTGAGCGCTTTTGTGGCCTCCTGCACTTCTTCAGACAATACAAACACTACAGAAAACTCAATAAAAAGGGGTTGCCGTGCTCACATTATTTCACAGCAACCAATCATAAATCTTCAGCAAATAAAATTCACCTGCTGGTAATAATCAACAAACGTATTGTGAAGTCAAAGACTTCACATATCAACTAGCTTAGGAAATCCTTACATACAAAATATAAGGTCTATAATTACACATAAAAATAAAATAAAATGAAAACATTAATTCTCACTTTCACTACTATCAGCAACTATATAACCATACAGTGAAGTGACTGCAGTAAACACCAGTCATAAAATTTTTACTTTCTCATATATAAAACTACTGACATCAACCTCTCACAGTTGTAGTACTAGAGTATACCAAAAGATGGAAGTCATATACTCCATATAACAGTGCATTCCAAAATTCCTAAGACAAACACCTAACACTCACATATCAGGCTAAAATTCAAAGAACAGCAAGCATTAAATTTCCTATCCTTTAAAACAACTAGGGATAGATCTATCGGCAGATAATATTGGCAATACATCACAAAGAAGTTAAAATACTATAAGAGAAATAGTTGGATATACACTAGTAATAGCATTCTTAATGTTTCAATGGCCTCTCAACTAAGTAAGGTTTCAGGGACACTAATTCATTCAGGCCATATCCTCTATCTGCCTGCAATCTAATTATCCATCTAACCTCACATTTCTCCATGTAGTTCTTATAATTTCCTAATCTAGCCCCTCTAGTGGTCAGTGGTCAAAGCTAAACTTATATCTTATGCAGATTGTAGATCTAGGGACCTAGTCTACTTAGCCAGATGTATAGAGTGCCCATGTTTTTATATTGGCAAAACCAATATGACATTCAGAGAAAGGGTTAGAGAGCATATTTATGTGATCAATAAAGAAGACGAGGGGAATGCCCTAGCTAGGCATACACTTGAATATGGCACCAGACATAAGTTTAGGTTTATATCTGTTGAAATGACCACTAGAGGGCTAGATTAGGAAATTATACGAACTACACTGAGAAATGTGAGGTTAGATGGATAATTAGATTGCAGGCAGATAGAGGATATGGCCTGAATGAATTAGTGTCCCTGAAACCTTACTTAGTTGAGAGGCCATTGAAACATTAAGAATGCCATTACTAGTGTATATCCAACTATTTCTCTTATAGTATTTTAGCTTCTTTGTGATGTATTGCCAATATTATCTACTGATAGATGTATCCCTAGTTGTTTTAAAGGATAGGAAATTTAATGCTTTCTGTTCTTTGAATTTTAGCCTATGTGTTAGTGTTTGTCTTAGGAATTTTGGAATACACTGTTGTATGGAGTATATGACTGCCATCTTTTTGTATATTCTAGTACTACAACTGTGAGAGGTTGATGTCAGTATTATATGAGAAAGTAAATATTTTATAACTGGTGTTTACTGCCATCACTTCTGTATGGTTATATAGTTGCTGATAGTAGTGAAAGTGAGAATTAATATTTTTATTTTATTTTATTTTTATGTGTAATTTCAGGCCTTCTATTTTGTATGCAAGCATTTCCTAAACTAGTTGATATGTGAAGTCTCTGACTTCACATTACGTTTGTTGATTATTGCCAGCAGGTGAATTTTATTTGCTGAAGATGTATGATTGGTTGCTGTGAAATAATGTGGGTGAGGCAACCCCTTTTTATTGAGATTTTTGTAGTGTTTGTATTGTATGAAGAAGTGCCAGGAGGCACGAAAGTGCTCACTAGTTTGCACCTGAATATAAGTTTTATCTTTTGTTTAATATCAAGAAAACCATGTTTGTTTACTCCTGGCTTGGACTTTTGTTATTACATTTTGCTTTCTTGAGAGAGCTTCATCCCCAGCTGCTTTTGGATTTGTGTTTTGTGTTTTTCAATTATAGTGTCATAGTGAGTAAGTAAAAGGTAAATATTACTGGTCATGCTTGATTTGATTTACTTCAAGTGATGGTTATAAAGGTCCTGAGTTGAATTTGAATTTTGTTCCGGGGTAGTGCTTTGTAGACAGAGAAGGAAGTTGTTTTTACCACTAATCCAGTTGTGTGTCTTCATTGTTATGTCTTGGATGGTTTTCATATTCAATAGTGCAGGTTAATGTACTGCTTATTTCATTCTTATTGCAGGTGACTGTGGGGGTTGGAATCTGTCCCCTACACAACCTGATATCAGTGTCTCCTCAGACGCTGATGGTGGCAGAGACGTCGGGAGGCATACGCATCAGTACAACTTATTTAGAAGGGGGGGGTAGCTTTTTAAATGTTTGTTTTTCACGCTTTACTGCACGATGACGTCAGCCAGTCGGCTGAGAGCTCACCGTGCATGTATTTCCAGCTGTTACATAAGCAGGAAAGGATTAGGGTTATGGACTATTTAGCCATTACACAAGGGGGAGAGGATTGTTTTGGAGACTATTTAGAAGGTTTGGAAGACCAGAGCGGGAGAGGATTGTTTTGGAAGACCAGAGCAGGAGAGGAGTGGCAAGTGAGTGAGTGTGTGTGTGTGTGTGTGTGTGTGTGTGTGTGTGTGTGTGTAAATGCCCCAGGTGGGATGTACTGGTGATTAGTCATGGTGGTGTGGTAGGGAATACCTCAGGCTTGAACCCTGTACCTTGTATGCAGGTGTTAAAGACCTGAATTCCCTACCCACCACCATTTGTAAAAAAATTGCAGATTTTTGCCTCATATTTGATCTGATCAATATCTGTATCGTATCTGTGGTTTTTAAATATTGCAATGCTTGAAATTTGATGGTGCAGTGGTAGCAACGTAGCATTGATGTCTCACAGCTGTAGGTTCTTTGGTTTGGTTCTTGGCTGGGGTGCCTTCTTTGTGGGGGGGGTCTGTATCTTCTCCCTGTGTTTGTGTGGGTTTGCTTTTGTGTCCTCCCATGTTACAAAGACCTGTCTGCATTACGTTTTCCTGGGCCTCTGCTGAGAATTGTTTTTTTTTTTTTTGTTCCAAGTCAGACTGTCCTGATTAACAAATTGACAGGCATTTAAATTTAGACTTCAGGTTTCTGAATGTTTACTTCCTTACATATTTGATGGTGCAGTGGCAGTATTGTTGCCTCACAGCTATAGGTTTTCTGGTTTGATTCTTGGCTGGGGTGCCTTCTGTGTGGAGTCTGCATCTTATCCCTGTGTTTGTGACATAGTAAAACAATGTTTTATTCTAGCAATAAATATATACTAACATAACCTTTTTTATAGCAATTTTTTTAAGTTTATGACTATTTGAAATTTGTCCTTATTTTTGGGACTGTAATACCCTGTTATTGGCTTTGTCCATGTTTTTTGTGCTAAGGTTGACAGCTATGGCAAGAACTGAATTCACTGAATATGTTTGAGGGCTGTATTCCCTCATTACTGGGTTTGTCCAGGTGTTTTGTGCTAAGAGGTTGACAGCTATGGTGAGAACTGAATTAATTAAATGATAGCCGTTTAAGTTTCAGTCTTCCTCTCTTTCACAAAGCATGTGATTTGGCATAGTGGTATGTTCTGACTATTTTGCACAGTAACCTTGGCAGTAAAATGTATGATGGTAACACAGCATTTTATTCTAGCAGCTTTCCAAGATTATACAAGCAATGTTTAATGTGTTCCTTTTTTTTGCCCTTTTGACCCACCCCAATAAATTTGGCTTTTCCAGACTTCTTGTGCTGAAGTTGAGATGTAGTTGAGTATTGCGTAGATTTTACAAGGAGCTGAGAGCTGCAGGGAAGAGAAGTTTAGTGCTGATTATGCTAAGTCGGCTCACATTGCTAGTAGCACAAAATGTTGTGTACTTGCTTTTAATGCAGAAGGTTGTTGGTTCTACTCCCATAAGGGGTGAATGCTGCTGTACTGAAAGTTAAGACACTAACTATGAGCCTGTTATCAGTTTGCCATCCATTTCCTATTGCAATATTACTAGCTTATTATTAATATAATTTAGGCAATTTATTCCTCAGGGACATCAGACACTTTATTTTTCGGTGAAGTCATGAAATATAAAGGTGATTGCTAGCAGCAACCTCTTCATTAGTTAGATTTATTTAACGTGGAATTATTTAGATGACTTTAACTACTTCAGAGATTGTGCATATTATTTACTGATAATGGTGGACTATAAAAGTTTGACTAGACTTTTATGATGGAAATGTTCTGAATTGGGCAGTTTTGTTTCATTGTTTACTGGAAAAATGTTCAAAGCAATAGGAAGGTGTATCAAAGAGCACATGTATGTTTCATATGCAAGGGGCCTATGATTTAAAAGCAGCCCAGAATTAATTTTTATCTGCCACGGGTAAATGTATTTTTCTTTGAATGTGGGTTTTAATGTTGTTTCATTGAATGTGAGTTTCAAGGGCAGAGAAGTTTTAATGCCAAGTTTGTTTAGCAGATGTCTTAGTGTTTGTGCTGTAAAATGCAAAATAAAACTTTCAAATGAAGTTCAAATCATCATAGAAGTAAATCAGTATGCACATTAGTGTTTATGGTAAATGGAGTGAAATAGCAAAGTAATGGATCATTGGAATGGCTGCAGGGGGAGGCTCCATTCGACCATGGTTTTGTGAGGGGAAGGGCGGCGAACTTAGACAGATACAGCTGAAGTATACCTCCCAACTGTCCAGATTTTCAAAGAATGAATATATTTTTTGCTTCTTATTTTTGGTTTGTTCCTCAATTTGTGGTTTTCTGGCAAATGATTTAGGAATTAAGTCACTAAATAATGACACTAGTTTCAGACTTTATAACCTTCAGAAAAATGCATGCTAAAATAAGATCTGTTCTATCAACTGTCCCAGTTTATACAAGAGCAATTTTTAGTACTGTTTATATGTTCCCTCAATATATTTGGCCTTGTCCAGATTTATTGCATTAACAGGTTGAGAGGTACATGCAAATAAATTGCTTTATATAATTAGGCATAGCCAAACCTCAACTGTCCCTGATTTTGGCTCAAAATGTTGCTCTTCCCGTAATGATCCCTCCACAAAATAGCAATTTTGGAAGAAAACATAGAGGGTTTACTTTACTTTTATAAATAACTGTAATGATCAGAGTTATACATTACTTTTATTTCAGAAATGCATGTAGATTCTCTAATTTTGTCAGCTGCTCTAAGTTAACTGTGCTCATATTAAAATGGTGTCCCTCCTTTGACAGGTTCCCAGCTGTATTGTCTGGCAATTTTATATTTTTGCATCACATTTTTGGTCCGTTTTTCATAAAATTGCAGTTTTCTGGCAAATTAGTGGCAAATTGTTAAAGACTGAAGTTAGAAAATAATGCAGACATTTCAGTTTCAGATTTCATACCTTTCAGAAAATTCGTACTGATGCAAGACCTACTACTATTCTATTATCTTTCTAAGTTTATAAGAGCAATATTTAAAAAAAATGTCCTTATTTTTGGGCCTTTGCCTCAGTTTTATTTATGAGTTTGTTGCTGTAAGAGGTTGAGAGGTGTTGTTTGTGTGTGTGTGTGTGTGTGTGTGTGTGTGTGTGTGTGTGTGTGTGTGTGTGTGTGTGGTAGGTAGCATACCTCTCAACTGTCCACATTTTGCAGAATGTCCAGATTTTTGCCCCATATTTTTTCTGTTCCTCATAAATTTTGTGATTTTCTAGAAAATCATTGAAGGCTGAAGTTGCTAAATAATGACAGACATTTGAGCTTCAGACTTCATGTCCTTTAGAAAAATTCATACTAGCACAAATCCTGTTATTCTAGCAACTTTCTAAGTTCACGAGAACATCATTTAATTTCTGTACCTGTTTATTTTATGCTTTGTCCATATTTCTTGCACTAAGAGGTAGGTAGGGGTGTGTGTGTGAATGAAACATCCTAGTTAGTGGTAGCAGGTTGTTAGTAATTTACTCAAGCTCAAAATCTGTACCTTAGTTACAGAAAACAAAAGCATAAAGTCTCTACCCCAACTACCATGCTCCATTTTTCAAAGAACTGACATTTCAGGTTAATTTTCAATTCAAGGACCCGAGTTTGAGTGAATTTATATTATATTACTGAAGAGACATTACAGCGAATGCCTCTTCATCGACACTAAAAGAGCGAACCGTGAATTACGAGAATGGCCATAGCTTGGCTGGGGAGGGGGGTAGCAGTTTGAGAGCTGTCAGTACAAATTTGAAAATCCTAGCTACACCCCTGGATGGTGGCCACAGTGAGGCACAGGTGGGGGTGTTGAGGGCTGAATCTGTCCCAGTGGTAGGCATCACTCTTCTGCCCCCATTGTCACTGCACAGAGTCTGTATGCCCACACATACACCATCTTCAGAAGCCACAGATATTAGACAGTCAGAGGGTGGAGACATTGAACAGGAAAGTGTGGCAACTATGGCTCCAGTGAGTGTAGACACTAGCCATAGACACAGAGCTGATGAGATTCCACACAGGCAAACTGACAGGGGTGCTTGTAGGAGGCCTGCTGTCTGTCCATCACGTGTTGCAGGTGTGACATCATGGGTCACCCAGCACATGTTTTGGGCTGTCATGGAGGCACAGGCATGTTCTGAATGGAACAGCAGGCATATGCTTAGGATTATGGATGCCATACTTTCTGCAGAGTCCAGTATCAACAGTTGCCTGTTGTGATAGCCTCTACTGCATTGGGACACCCTGGATCAGTTCATTGATCCATTGGACAGTTGGTGGGCTAAGACAGTGTCTGTCTTGGACTGCACATTGTCTGTGCTGGAATGTGTGGTTGGAGTTGAGAGTCGGACGCATAGACGTTGGTCAGCAAAACCATCTCCTGAGAGTCCACGTAGCCATGCATGCTCATGCTCCTGTAGTGGCAGTACATCCAGTGCTACAGAGGGGAGAGTGCTTTACACACCATGACATGGCAGGCCATGGGTGGTCCCATGGGGGACATGGTCCCAGCAGACAGCAGTCACCATCAAGTACCTCCTGGCAGAGACAGTTCCTGGGTTTAGGGCCTGAGATGGTGAACTGTCAACTCTGCCAGGTATGATCCAAAGCTGTCCAACATACTCATGTGTAGGCCTAGCACTGAGACTGACTGTGAGCATGCACATACTCACACACCACTGTCAAATGCAGGTCACCTACAGATACACACAATACCTCTCCATGGTCCATCTTACATGCTCCCCCTGATTCTCAAACATGCTGTCTACCATTTGGGCCACCCTAGGCCTCCTGCATCCCCACACAACACCCTGTGGAAGTGCTGATACCTGTGCCACATCCATGTAATCCTTGACTTCGATGCAGGGAAATGAAGCTATGAGTCAGATGCACAGGTTGACTGTATTACTTAACATGTACTTGTGTAATGCAGTGTTGGTTCAGCATGTCACTTGTAGTGGTTACAAGAGATAGTGTATGGTAGTATTTGTCATGCGTACACCACATATATTTGTGTACCTTATGTGGTTCTTATGTTGTATGTTGTTGAGTTGGCTGTATAGTTACACAATGACAGATGTGTCACAGGCCTGTTTATGTTTCTGTTATATGAGTCTGCTGGGGTAACCTATCAATACACAATGGAAATATAGCAGCACAGGATGGCATGTCAACACAGCGGACATATGTCATCAGCAAGGTACAGCACTATAACTTCATGGCCCCATAGGTTCATAGGTGTATAACGGGCTAACAAGGACAATGCTGGCTTTCAGTATACTCATACATCCCTAATCTGTGGAAAGGTCTGCTACCCTTCTTAAGTGCCACCAGGGTTTTTATGGAGATGACACATCTACATATATCCTGTGTCCAGTACCAACAGTTGCCTGACAACAGTTATGATTGTTGTGTTCTGCCATCCCAGTGTTTAACCTGCACATGATGTGTCACAGCAGATGTGTGCATGACATGCAAGGGGGGGCCTGTTTCATGTAAGGTGTTCTGCCTGTTTTACATACCCATCTTACCAGCATGTACTATGCATACCACACTGATGTTGTTGGTGTGTAGCACAAGTGACACATGTTAGTCCTGTCATGGATACACAGGAGGTACACAGTGGGAACTGACACCTCTCTGTATGGAGCCATAGATATACCCTCCAAAACATTTCAGAGACAGACTACACATGTACGGTCCTAACATAGACTCATAGGACATGTTCTCTAAAATGTGTATTGGTGTACCTTGGAACCTGTGTGGTTGCTACAGTTGTATGATATGCCTGTGTAGTGACATGGCAAGGGTGCCATTGCACACAATAATAGCTGCTCTGACTGCCACATTCAGTATACCAGTGCCAGTCTGGGATGTACATCCCAAACCTGTTGGTATAGGTTGCACAACAGTGAATGCATCCACATCTTTCCGACCAGTGACAGTTGAAGGCTATAGTACTCTCTGTGTTCAATTCATACATCCTGTGGTTCCATAAATTGATGTAAAATGCTCTAACAGGCTCACACAAACACATGGCTACACTGAGACTAGCACCACTTCCAGTTAGTGCGTACAGGACACAACATGTAGGTGCACATGTAGTGCAGGTTGGCTGTATGTAGGTGTGCACACTTACCTATGTAATGGCACATACTACAGATCACAGTATGTGGTGGATGGAACACACTTCAGGTCTGCTGGTACTATCATCTATCATTTTAAGACATAATATGCTTGATGACATATGCAGACCTTGTTGTGGTCAGTCCTTTGGGGGGGGCCACATCACCCTCTACAAATAAAACACTACAAAACCCTACATATGTCTAGGCTACCAAGGTTATGCCATATGGATAAAAACACATGCACCAAGTATGTCGGAGTGAGATTAGAACCCCTGCCTATTTAGTCTTATACACTACAGATCACAATACTTATCATATGCACCACAACTTACATCTGACATTACACTGTCAACTGGTAGTCTTAAGGTGGCTGACATCATCAGACCTTGTAGAAGAGGGCAGTGTGGAAGCCAGCAGCAACTTACAGGGCAAAAAAGTGTATAACCATTGCAGGAGAATAGTTCATGAGGGCATGCCCATTTATTTGCAGGAAGACACACACACACACACACACACACACACACACACACACACACACACACACACACACTCTGACATAGTCCTGCACCAAGTGGGCTGGAGTGAGGTTAGAACCCCTATTGATCTAGTCGTATACACTATAGATCACAGCACTTATTACACATGCCACACATTAAGTCTGTTACATGTGTGATTGCAGGCACAGAACTTGTGCATTACACAAACTAGGCCTGTGTTGACAAGCATCTGTGGCCTGCAGTGTGATATTGTTTCATACTGCTATCTGCATCTAGTATCCTAGCAGAGGGATAACTGTAATTATCCTAGCTATGTGTGTATAGTTACCAGTATGGCCATATGTGGCTGCTTGCAGTTACATAGCCATAACTGTGGGCAGTGACAGATTGCCCTGTCCATACATGCGTTAACAACATTATACATTACAGCAGTTGCTCACCTGTGTCTGTCTATGTGGTGACATCCAGCAGGCACAGGGGTCTGTGGGTATGTGGAATTTGTACTGTTGTACCCATAGTTTGGATCCTTTGAGCAACAGTATGGCTGTGTGGTAGTGGAAATGTGCTCACCATTATTAGGGTATGTTTGACAATACAGACATCTGCACACATTTCTGTACATATCAGGGATGTATATATAACTGTGGCTGCATGTGTGTATGATATGTATATGTGTTATATGTTATGTAGATATATGGTGTGGTGTATGTATCATTTTGATATATATAGCTATATATATCTGTACATATCTGTTTGACAGTACATAGCGATAGATATACTATGCATGTGAGAGAAAGATAGTGACAGATGGATATGTATACGTATATCTGTTTGCATAGACATTTATAAATAACAGGTCATTTTGATGAAGGGGCAACAGGGTTGCACTCATTTTAACTGGGCAATATGATTGCACTCATTTTAACTAGGATTGCACTCATTTTAACAAAGTGTATGGGCATGCCCAGTGGGACTGTGAGTATTACTAAGGTGACTCCAGCCTACACCTACCTGTACTCCAGTCTGGGATTTTGAATGTTGCAGACATTAACATCTGCCCCTGTTTCTGCAGTATTGCACTTCACTCAAACTGTCCACAGCATTCCCAGCTGTGTGCTGTACTTAATCTGTGACTGAGGTTGGTAATGTTACACATAACTCTCAACTGTCCTGATTTCCACAGAATGTCCAGAGGTTTGCCTCATATATTTGGTCTGTTCCTCATGCATTTGTAGTCTTCTGGTGAATTATTGAATATCGACATCACAACGTTATACTACTTACAGACAAGCATTTGTGTTTCAGACATTGTATCCTTCAGAACATATGTTATAATGCAACACCTTCCAATGACTGTCTAGGTTTATGGGGACAATATTTGAAATCTGTCACTATGTTTGGGCCTTAGTCCCCCCAGTCTTACTGGCTTTGCCCAGATTTCTTGCACTAAGAGGTATGACAGTCAGTGAAAACACCAACATAGTACTACCTCACATGCAAAAGATGCGAGTAATTCCAGATAGACAAATCCAAAAGAGCACAGTGGGCTATTGGAGAGGCAAAACATCCAACTTAGTAAAGACTGCACGATTTATTACCATCCATGAAACAAAAACACATTAACGCTTTTATTCCACAATACGGGTTTTTGTCCACGTAACTTGGACTTCATCAGACAATCAAATAATTACTCTAATTACATCTTAAATAACTCACTAAAACCACATTAACCAATAAAATTCTTAAAGAACATTTCAAATACACTAATCAGGCTCTCTTAAAGGCTCATAAATATTAATCAAAAACTAATATGTCATCACCACAAATATATCTAAATAAATAAATAAATATTAGAACTAACTAAATATGTCTTGTGTAAAATTCATAAAGCTTACAATTTATAATATTTAATTCATATAACTTTAAATTCTTTAAAATCCAGACATTTAAATAAAAAGTAAAAATATTATTGAGTGGATACATGTCTATAAATTAAAGAACTGGCACCATCTGCTGTCATATTTAGGTATAACAACCTTTACACTTTGGCAGCCCTTAATTTTAATAATGGTAATAGCGAAATGTGGTCATTTAAACCTGGAACTTTTGCTGCTTCCAGGGTTATTTGCCACCATAGCTCTTTATATTCTATCTGTTCCTCCCAAGGGCCACCTCTAATATCTCTCTTAACTTGTTCTAATACGAAGAAGAAGAATTTATAACCTTCACATTCTTTAGAGTGTTTGTATAATGCATTTGTATCCTTTGCTTTAGATATTTCATATATATGTTCATATATTCTTCTTCTCAGCATTCTCTCCGTTTTACCAACATAAAATGAATTACATTTATGACATAATGCAAGATAAATTAATCCTTTTGTATCACAACAAAAGTATCCCTTACTTCTAATCCATCTATTCCTGCTTTCTAAATAAATTTCACCTTTATTAATAATATATTCACATTGGTTACAGCTCCCACATTTAAAAGTTCCTGTTTTCTTTCTTCCCCCTAAGTGGTGTGTATTTTCATAATAATTGACGTTCCCTCCATTATTCTTAATCTCCAAGATTTTTTTCATACTATAGGAATTTTTATAAACTACCTTCGGCATTAATTTTGTTACTTCATCTATATCTGTGAATGACACAAATCTTTCCCATTCTCTCTGAAAAACCTCCCTAACCTTAAAGTTAGTAGCATTATATTCCAATATCAAAGCTTGTTAATATTCACTATGAATTCCCTTATTATTTTTTTCATCTTTTTCAAAATAACCTTCATATGCAACCCCCTTTATAGGTCTAAATTTATTTTCTCTACCTTTCTCTACCTCCGTCCTAATATTTTTAACAAAATTATTAGGGTATCCTTTGTCGTTAAACATTTTCTCAAGGAATGTACATTCATTAACAAAATCTGAGTCTAAACTAGTCATACAACAACTTCTGACAAATTGTCCTTTCACTATATTCCTTTTACAGTGTAATGGATGTGCACTGTTAAAGTGGAGAAAGGAATTACAAAAGGTAGTTTTCCTGTAAATTCTAGTTTCAAAATTCTTATTAGTCTTATATATTTCCACATCCAAATACTGTAAAATGTCAGTTGAAGTCTTGTGGGTAAATTTAAGGAAATTAGTGGAGCTGTTGATATATTCCACAAATTCATTAAACTTGTCATAACCTCCTGTCCAAAAGATGACAATATTGTCCAAAAATCTACGATATAATGTCCAGCAGGTTTTAAATTTAGAGTGCAGAATAAATTTTTCCTCCCACTGTGCCAAAACTAAATTCGCAAAAGTGGGAGCACAAGCTGCACCCATGGAGACACCTTGTATTTGTTGAAAATATTCTCCATTGAAAACCAAGAAATTATATTTGAGGACCATATCCATAAGTCCCATGATAGCTACTTTTCCGTGATGGGACAATTTATTATCTTGAAAAATAGTATCCTCAAACATTAAAAGGCCCATCTCATAAGGTATGCATGAAAAGAGATCGATTATATCAATAGTGACAAACATTAAATTGTCAGAATATAATTCTGGGGTAATATTCCTTAACAAGTCCCATGAATCTTTAAGTATAACCTTGGTGGTTTTGCCTCTCCATTAGCCCACTGCGCTCTTTTGGATTTGTTTTTGTGACTTGTGAGTGCATTTTCGCAGTTTGGATTTGGTTTTGTGGTTGTGGAATGGGCTAGGGGGGAGCTTCACAGGTGAGTAGTAAGGGACAGGAAGAGGTGGGTCAATCACGAAAATTGATTGGTCTACTCACCGAGTTAATTGATCTACTCACACCGCTCTGCCATTCCTTGGTTGGTAGTAGCCTGGGTAGTTGTAATGCGAGGGGAAGTGGAACCGAAGGGTTTTATGTACAAAAACAAAAAGGAAAAGAGAGAATATAAACGACGATAATGACCCAGGAGATGTATTTGAACCGAATGGTGCTACATTTAATCCAGCGGCTACACCGAGGATTTTTGGGCAAGAAACAGAACATAATGAGACTGAAAACATAAATGGGACTGATGTTACTAACAAACTTAAAGTGCCAACTCGCTTTCAGGCACCTACATGTACTGTTCCAGTTACTTTACACAGTAAAGACACAAGTGAATGGTTGAAAGCAAATTATTGTTTTCAACTCGATAAGGGAAGCCATATTGGGCTACCTAATGGAGATTCATACTCTGTTAAATTGGACAAAATATCTAAGCTTATGTTTAAATACAGAACACTGAGTATTGAAAACACTTATCTTTTAGAATGTATAAATAGGAATGTTGTCTCAAAAGGGTTAAGGGTCTGGAAATACCCTCAGACTGGCTCAGAATTTCATCATGAATTGTTGGAAGTTTTTAACAAATGTGGAATTGATATTTTAAGACTCATTATTAAGGAGAATGGTAGAAAACAGGATATTTTAAAGGGAGAAATAGATGAACTGGACACCTATATTAAGGAAGATTTGATACATGGGATTAGGGAAGAAAGGGAAAAATATTTTAAAGTTAGGGATGATATTGATGTGAAATGCAATGATTTAATTAATAGGAAGATGAACAAACTGAAGAGGGACATAAAGAAATATCAGAATAAAACGAGTTACCCCAAACCACCCTATATGAAGTGGGACACCTATGGAAATAATAGTAAAGGACAAGATAATAGTAATAACAATGAAGAGAAACCAAATGGATGGAATAACTATGATTACAATTATGAATTTCCACCTTTAAATAGAGAAGAAAGTTATGGTAACCAACAACAATTTAGGAATGGAAATTTTTAGAGGAGGGGGGGAGAAGGGGGAGGGGAAAGTTTTAGATTTAAACAACCCACCCCCAAATACAGTAAATGAAGGAATTTTAGTTGTTGGTGTTAAGAATAGTTATAATGACTTATCTATCTATAGTTTTAGTAACATTACCTTGACTAAGGAACATTTTAGTCTATTAAGTAAAGGATTGAAATATATACCCTATGTTAAGGGGGACTTAACAAGGACACTACTGGATATAAAACTTTTTTTAGGGAAAGTAAACCTAGAAATTTTGTTCTCTAAGAATAGAATATCTAATATTTCCCACGATAGTCAGGCTTTGGTCCGTAGAACTACGTAAAACCCCCTGCTCCATCCTCAAATTAGGAATTTAGATATTACTTTAGAGAAAGAAGTCAGAAATGTACAACAGAAAAAGAAATATAAAAGTAATCTTAGTAAAATAGAGAATGAGACCTTGTGTAAGTTGAAAAATAATACTGAAGTTAGAATTATGAAACCAGATAAGGGAGGGGGAGTAGTCATTATGGAGAACATAATTTATGAGGGTAAAATGAATTAAATACTCAGGGATGAAGTGAAATATGCATGTGTTTCAAGGAATGAAGTCAATTTAGCATACCACAAGATAGATATATTATTAAAAGATATGCTATATGAAGATATCATAGATAGTAAAACTTATGACTTCCTGTATGTATCGAAACCTAGAATACCAATTATTTTTGGTATTCCTAAATTGCATAAAAATTTGGAAGATCCCCCTCTTAGGCCTATAGTGTCGGCAGACGGATCAAAAACATTACCACTGGCTAAATATGTTGATTTAAAAACTAAACATATTTGCATGGAGAATAAGGTTATACTTAAAGATTCATGGGACTTGTTAAGGAATATTACCCCAGAATTATATTCTGACAATTTAATGTTTGTCACTATTGATATAATCGATCTCTTTTCATGCATACCTTATGAGATGGGCCTTTTAATGTTTGAGGATACTATTTTTCAAGATAATAAATTGTCCCATCACGAAAAAGTAGCTATTATGGGACTTATGGATATGGTCCTCAAATATAATTTCTTGGTTTTCAGTGGAGAATATTTTCAACAAATACAAGGTGTCTCCATGGGTGCAGCTTGTGCTCCCATTTTTGCGAATTTAGTTTTGGCACAGTGGGAGGAAAAATTTATTCTGCACTCTAAATTTAATACCTGCTGGACATTATATCGTAGATTTTTGGATGATATTGTCATCTTTTGGGCAGGAGGTTATGACAAGTTTAGTGAATTTATGGAATATATCAACAGCTCCACTAATTTCCTTAAATTAACCCACAAGACTTCAACTGATATTTTACAGTATTTGGATGTGGAAATATATAAGACTAATAAGTATTTTGAAACTAGAATTTACAGGAAAACTACCTTTTGTAATTCCTTTTTCCACTATAACAGTGCACATCCATTACACTGTAAAAGGAATATAGTGAAAGGACAATTGTCAGAAGTTGTCGTATGACTAGTTTAGACTCAGATTTTGTTAATGAATGTACATTCCTTGAGAAAATGTTTAAGGACAAAGGATACCCTAATAATTTTGTTAAAAATATTAGGATGGAAGTGAAGAAAGGTAGAGAAAATAAATTTAGACCTATAAAGGGGGATGCATATGAAGGTTATTTTGAAAAAGATGAAAAAAATAATAAGGGAATTCATAGTGAATATCAACAAGCTTTGATATTGGAATATAATGCTACTAACTTTAAGGTTAGGGAGGTTTTTCAGAGAGAATGGGAAAGATTTGTGTCATTCACAGATATAGATGAAGTAACAAAATTAATGCCAAAGGTAGTTTATAAAAATTCCTATAGTATGAAAAAAATCTTGGAGATTAAGAATAATGGAGGGAACGTCAATTATTATGAAAATACACACCACTTAGGGGGAAGAAAGAAAACAGGAACTTTTAAATGTGGGAGCTGTAACCAATGTGAATATATTATTAATAAAGGTGAAATTTATTTAGAAAGCAGGAATAGATGGATTAGAAGTAAGGGATACTTTTGTTGTGATACAAAAGGATTAATTTATCTTGCATTATGTCATAAATGTAATTCATTTTATGTTGGTAAAACAGAGAGAATGCTGAGAAGAAGAATATATGAACATATATATGAAATATCAAAAGCAAAGGATACAAATGCATTATACAAACACTCTAAAGAATGTGAAGGTTATAAATTCTTCTTCTTCGTATTAGAACAAGTTAAGAGAGATATTAAAGGTGGCTCTTAGGAGGAACAGATAGAATATAAAGAGCTATGGTGGCAAATAACCCTGGAAGCAGCAAACGTTCCAGGTTTAAATGACCACATTTCCCTATTACCATTATTAAAATTAAGGGCTGCCAAAGTGTAAAGGCTGTTATACCTAAATATGACAGCAGATGGTGCCAGTTCTTTAATTTATAGACATGTATCCACTCAGTAATATTTTTACTTTATATTTAAATGTCTGGATTTTAAAGAATTTAAAGTTATATGAATTAAATATTATAAATTGTAAGCTTTATGAATTTTACACAAGACATATTTAGTTAGTTCTAATATTTATTTATTTATTTAGATATATTTGTGGTGATGACATATTAGTTTTTGATTAATATTTATGAGCCTTTAAGAGAGCCTGATTAGTGTATCTGAAATGTTCTTTACAAATTTTATTGGTTAATGTGGTTTTAGTGAGTTATTTAAGATGTAATTAGAGTAATTATTTGATTGTCTGATGAAGTCCAAGTTATGTGGACGAAAACGCGTATTGTGGAATAAAAGAATTAATGTGTTTTTGTTTCGTGGATGGTAATAAATCGTGCAGTCTTTACTAAGTTGGTGGTTTTGCCTGTCCATTAGCCCACTGCGCTCTTTTGTATTTGTTTTTGTGACTTGTGAGTGCATTTTCGCAGTTTGGATTTAATTCCAGATAGAACCATCAGCCATGCTACCTTTCCTAGTCCACTGAGCCACTCAGGTCACCAGACAGAGAAGAGGCATTCAACACACAATCAACAGCATAAACATGTACATTGTTATCCTATGTGAGGTGAGACATACAATGGTGTGAGCAATATCTATGTTACAGCCCTGAGATTGCCTAGTTCACTGATATACCATAGTTGATTTTGTGTTAAAGGAGTTGTATGGGTACACTTCTGTGTTGGGGGTTGGGAAACAATGGCACATGATCTGCTGGGATATACAGTAGTCCAAATATCATGTGAGCCCACTGTTTAACATCCCCCTTGACTGATGTAGTGAATATTCCAGCCACAAGGCATGGTGATTATTAAAGAATACATACTATTGGACTGGGTATCTGTAGTCTCATGTGGTTGTTACATCTGTACAATTAGCCCACTGTATTTCCTTGCATAACAGCAGCAGATCCATACATATCATATATGGCGTCTGAATGGAGAGATGAAAAGCCAGCAAGCAAAGCAGAGTAGTAATGCTGAAATTGAATTCTTTCACAAGTCTTGGTGAGTACCTTCATGAGGTGGACTCTGTTTTCACCAAATCTCACCAAGGCAACATTAATATATAGACTGTATTTATATAGTATGTATCATGAACAGAGGTAGGTCAAAAACTAAAATAGATATCTGGGTGCACAAAACCCAAGGTAAAAAAGTGCCCAATCCTGGTAGGCGCACTGGTGCAAGAATTGGAAAAGATGACAGTGTAGAATCCACAAAATATGGAAACATTACTACAATAGGGCCAGGCCAGGCCCAGGGGGAGGACAGCCCACTTGTTGTAGAAGGAAGTAGCAGCCCACAAAAACTGATAGGCCAAATAAGAGCCATAAAGACGATAAAATGGACTATTGAGGATAAGAAAGAAATTATGCATTGTTACTATTATGCAAAAAGCCCAGGATTTCCAGACACAAGATATGCAAAACAATTATATGTTACCAATCCATGTAACCCTGTATGAATTTCAGAAAGACTCATTACTGGGCACATTGGAGGTGCTGTAAAGAGCACTTTTGGCTGACATCAAAGATTGAAACAATATTAATTTCATGAACTTTAATTGTACTTTGACTTAGGAATGGGGCCCATTCCTGTCATGGTATTAGAAATCCAAAAGACTTAGAGAAATTAAAAGCAAGAAACATATGATATATTATAGTAATCCTCACAATTCATTGTGGCTGATCTTTGCAGAGATATTTAAGTTTTGAGAGTATTTGTTTATTCATTTGGTGACACTGTGTAAGCCACTCCTAATAGCCTTGCTCTTGGTCAAAGTACCATTTGCATTAATATTAATTTCACTCAGTATATTGGGTACTCTTGAAAGGGCCTTAAGGTAGCTGGCAAGAGTGCCTGGTGACAGTGGTAACTACCTTATAGACTGGGCAGAAGGGTAAATAGCTGGTAAACCTGTTCTAGCCTTTCCCATGTGTGTGTATGTGTGTGTGTGTGTGTGTGTGTGTGTGTGTGTGTGTGTGTGTGTGTGTGTGTGTGTGTGTGTGTGTGTGTGTGTGTAAATCAAATCTCAGAGTGTGTGTGTCAGCTACTTGGGCAGGGACACGAAGCACTGGTTGGACAGAAAGGGTGCTGGAGGTCTTGGCTTGGATACTCAGCTGAGATCTCAACTCTATAGCGGTGCCAGTGGGGAGTCTTATTGGGAATCTGGAGAAAGAAGGAGAAACCATCCCCAGACTGACTGTGCTTCTCATGTGCTCTTAAGGGAAATTGTACTTGATTGTACTTGATGCAGAGAACTACATCTGGAAATACTGGGTGTGTAACTGTTATCCTCCCAGTGAACGTTCCCCAAAGGTACCAGTTGTGAGGATTGAGGGTCCTTGATTACTGGCCCAGAGGTGGGTATCACACTAATATTCAGAAATAAATGCCGATACTGCATTTGTGGTGTGGGCTGAAGCACTTTCAGCACTTTGTGTGCGGTATGATCTGTAGCAAATTGTTTTAATTTTTATGATGATGATGATGATGATAATGATTATTAGTATTATTATTATTTACCTCAGGTATGAGACATTATACTTTTGCATTTGCTTATTTATTTATGTATGTATGTATGTATGTATGTATGTATGTATGCATATATCTATTTTGGTTAATCATTTGACCTCTCCCCACCATTTGTAGATTGTTTTCAGTGTACATCCCAGTAGGTTTTCTACAGTTTGGGAAAGTTCTGACAGGATGCAGGGAAAGCTTCGCTGTTCTTCCTTCTCCTAAGTCTGCAGGACCTTTCAAATCTACCTAAGTGACCACCAACTCACGTTGATGAGAACTTGATTTGATGTCTCATCCAAAAGATAGCAGGAAAGGAGAGTGGCACTATGGTGTCTGTATTGGAATATAAATCAAAGCAGCTGGTGAGGGAAGAGACCTCAGTCTCTTTCATTTTCTTGGCATCATAGCTTAGCATGCAGCTTGGTATGCCATTTAGCAGTGGGTTTCACCATAACAAACAAGGCATATGTCACAACAGCAACCTGGTGGTATTCAGATCAACTGTATAATGAAAGATATTAAAGACTGCATATGGGGTGCTGACAAGACTCTAGTGATGGAATTCAGTGGTGTTAGTGTGATGTTTTGTGGATGCCACTATGATACTGCATTCATTGGGGAAGGTAGGAGGAGTTTAGTCTAATTAATCATACAGCACTGGACAGAACAGCACACAGCACAGCTACATCATTTAGTAAAGACTTATGGTATGAAAAAATAGATTCTTCATGAATCCCTGCTAATGTCCTTTATTTTAGGTTCATGGATAAGTACTAAGCAAGCTGCCTTTGTGGGCCATTTTATGCCTAGCCAGTTTTCCTTTCAAAGGTAAACATCAAATTCTGTATCTTATGTCTCTGAAGCAAACACCTAAACCATGATATTAACCCCACAGTTGTTGCAATGTACAATCGCTATACAATTTAGCCTATATCAAAGTATGAATTCTAATGGATTCATCATACAGGTAGATTTCTGTTATGTGGCCTCTGAACTGTGCCCCAATATTTTCACAAGAAAATAGTATAGTGATTATTCTGTTCCACTTTTGTTTTATTGCCTGTTATTTCAGATTACTTTGACAGAAAAAAATTCTACCCAATTTCACTTTTTCCTTCAAATGTAGAAAAATATACTTTAAGGTACATAAAATGTATTAGATTATTTTTTATACCATAATTTATTGTAGTCAAATACAATTATTTTTAATTAAATGATCCTCCCAAAATTGCTTCAGACCTCCAGAGCAAACTTTGAATGCTGCTACCATGCATCCATCTTAGTTCCTCCTCAATTGTTTTAAATTTGTGTTTATTTTCTTCTAGCTTTGCAACAAGAGCTTTAACTATTTTTTTAAAAGAAATATCTTGTTTTAGGTTTTCCTTCTTCTTTTCTTTGTCATTTTATTTAGTTTCTACTTTTCTTATGTTATTGTTTGTGGCAGCTAATTCATTTTCTGCAGATATAAGAATGTGTCTTAGTAAGTGATTTGGCTTTAGCTATGTACTTAGTATGTGTCCTTTCTCTTTGGTATCTAGTGTTGTATGTTAACCTGTTTATTATTACCTAGTTATGAATTGGTGGTACATTGCACTGTGGTGAGCTTTATGACCTCCATTCACAGATCTCTAGTATTGCAGTATGAAGATGTGCTAGGGTCCTGATTTTTAGGTATTTAGGTGTGCCCTGACTTTCTACTGCGGTGGTGGTGCTGCAGTAGCATTGTCGCCTCACAGTAAGACGTTGTACTGTTCGATTCTCAGCTAAAGCGTCTTCTGTGTGGAGACATGCGTGAATGGGTGTAACTTCATTGAAGGTTGTGTGTCAGGGCTGGCAACTCGGCACGTAAAAATATACTGCCAATCAGGGGCGGCTCGTGGCATCGGGCTGCCGGACTGCAGCCTCCTCAGCTAGACAGCTGAGTAGTTTATTTAGTTTTTTTATGTAAAAAAAAAAAATAAATCTGTTTTTGTACAGTTTAAACAGTAAATTTCGAGTCCGCGACTCGAAATTACGCGCATGCGCATTGCGCGCTTCAATCTCAATAGCGTTTTTTTTTTTCCCCCTAAATTCTTGCTAGGTTGCTGCAATGTTTTCATTGCAGCCCGGAGAAGCTAAGGAGGCATCATTCTGATGCCCAGAACTTCCCAGAAATCTATGCGGTTGACTCACAAACCGCATAGATATGGAAGGGGCTCGGACTGCGACGTCCGCAGGCACGTCATGACGTGCTTGCTGGGTAAATGCTACTGATTGGTTGTCGCTCTCTTCCCGGGCTTTATGTGCTGGGAAAAGAGCGAGAATCAGTCAGTCGGTTTTCGGCATTGGATGGACCAGTAATCTTTTTTTTTTCCGTGTGTTGTGTTTTGTTTAGTTTTATAAAACTTAAAAACATTTTTTTTTTGGCTCAACAACAGTTACAGCAAACTTTTAGACTAGTGTCAGTCTGTGGTGGTCGACTCTGGTGGATTTATATTGCTGCTTGAATCGGTGGATTGGAATCAACAACAGGTGAGTTAGTTATTTATTCACAGCTAAGGTTGTCTAATAAGTTCATCATGAAAGTTTTCCGGAAGCATTTTTATTGTCTTTGACTCAATCAGGGATATTTTAATCAGCTGTGTGAACTTTGTGCTGTGGTTGTCAATGTTGTTGCCATAGTGTTTCACTTTCTCTGGTTTGGCAGGCAGGCAGTACAAGCTAATCCCTCTGTTTATATGATTTTAGTTGAAGTTTAAATAATATGCCCTTGTGCAACAGCTCAGAAGTTGCAACTTCGCCAGCCGAAAATGTAGCATTTTCTAAAATTCATCCGTAGTGCAGTTTACATTGTACTGTTTCTCCCCCTTTTTTTGGAAACATGGACCAGTCGGTTGCCATCCAAGAGACGTTGGAGCAAGGAGAGAACTGCATTTCAGTATCCTTTGCTGCATGTTTAGTATTTGTGTTTGATGTTGTGAATTGAGTAGCCTGGTTTACGTAGTGCAGTAATGCCAGATGTTATGCGTGTCCTTGCTTAATGAGTTGTTGCTGCCTAGTAGATTTACTTACTGCTGTTGAGCGTTTACATAACAGAACTGCAGTAACTTTACAATTTGGGGGCAGTGTTAAGGGGAAAACTGCGTGGCATTGAGGGATCTTTCAGTTAAATGGCGGAGGCATTTAAGTTGTGTCACTAGTGTTGTTCTGTGTTTAAGTAGCAATACTTTAATGACCATCAGGTAAGCTTGGCTGAGATTGCAAGATGCAAGTAAGCTTTAATAAGCATACTGTTAAAGAATTGCCAACATTGAAAGCCTTTCTGTTGCCATGTAGAGAATACTTAACTAGATGATGTATAAGCCTTGGGTATTGAAATGCATATGCCAGTATTTGTAATAAAGGACAGAATTACATTATTTTAAGAGTCTCATTACACGTGGAGACTTACAGACAGTCATCTCTGCAGGCTTTAACCATAAACCGAATGCCAATCGCATGGTCTATAACCTGTACGGTAATCCTTTTAAGCAATGTATCTTGAGCTTATTTCTTGTTTGCTTTTCATTTTTTACTTTGATCATGTTTTCCCCATGAAACAAGTAGATGTCAGGCAGCACGTCTTTTTGGATAAGAAACATTTTTACAAGTGGGGGCATCAGAGATTTCTACTTTCAGCATGTTACTTGTTACTTTAATAAAGCTGAATATAAATTATTAGAACTGCAGTGCAAGAAGTGGTTTGAGTTGAGTGCTGCTTGTTTTTCTTATACTTGATTTTGACTGGCATTCCATTAATGTATTTTAAAAAAAAGTAATTTATTTTTTCATGCCTCACAACCTTTTTTGTTTCCATCTAGATATTAAGCTGTCATGCAGCCAATGCATTGACATATTTTTATTCTTCTATACTTCATTTTGTCTTGATTGGACTCTCATGACAACTGTTTGGCACCCAGTGCAGTATATTTAGTTTTTGAGGTTTGCTACTACAGGACTCTCATGACAACTGTTTGGCACCCAGTGCAGTATATTTAGTTTCTGAGGTTTGCTACTACAGGTGTTTGTGTGTGTGAGGGAATACCTCAGGCTTGAACCCTGTACCTTGTATGCAGGTGTTAAAGACCTTAATTCCCTACCCAACCACCATTTGTGAAAAAACTGAAGATTTTTGCCTCATGTTTGATTTGATTTGTTCCTCATAATATCTGTGGTTTGTAAATGTTGCAATGCTTGATATTTGATGGGGCAGTTGTAGCATTGTTGCCTCACAGCTGCAGGTTCTCAGGTTTGCTTCTTGGCTGGGGTGCCTTCTTTGTGGGGTCTTTATCTTCTCCCTGTGTTTGTGTGGGTTTGCTTTTGTGTCCTCCCATGTTACAAAGACATGTCTGCATCATTTCTTCCTGGGCCTCTGCTGATTTTCTTTTTTTTTTTTTTTTTGTTCCAAGTCAGACTGTCCTGATTAACAAATGTTAAATAAAATTGACAGGCATTTGAATTTCAGACTTCAGGAATCTGAATGTTTAAGTCCTTGCATATTTGATGGTGCAGTGGTAGTATTATTGCCTCACAGCTATAGGTTTTCTGGTTTGATTCTTGGCTGGGGTGCCTTCTGTGTGGAGTCTGCATCTCCTCCCTGTGTTTGTGTGGATTTGCTCTGGTGCCCTGTCATTTTACAAAGACGTGTCTGCAGTATTTCTCCCTGGGTCTCTGCTGAAAATTTTTATTCTGTCAGCAGTAAAATTGACAGGCATTTGAATTTCAGACTTCATGTTCTTCAAAAAATACATAGTAACACAACCGTAACACAACCTTTTATTCTAGCAATTTTCTAAGTTTATAAGATGAATATTTGAAATGTGTATTCCCTCATTATTGGCTTCGTCCAGGTTTTTTGTGCTAAGGTTGACAGCTATGGCAAGAACTGAATTCATTGAATGTTTGAGGGCTGTATTCCCTCATTACTGGGTTTGTCCAGGTGTTTTGTACTAAGAGGTTGACAGCTATGGTGAGAACTGAATTCACTAAATGATAGCCATTTAAGTTTCAGTCTTCCTCTTTTACAAAGCAGCTGATTTGGCGTAGTGGTATGTTGCTCTGTTTTGCACAGGGAGCTTGGCAGTAAAATGTATGGTTCTAGCAACTTTCCAAGATTATACAAGCAATGTTTGTGTCCCTGGTTTTTGGGCTTTTGACCCCCCCCCCCAATACATTTTGGCTTTTTCCAGTTTTCTTGTGCTGCGAAGTTGAGTATTGAGTAGATTTTACAAGGAGCTGAGAGCTGCAGGGGAACAGAAGTTTAGTGCTGCTTAAGTGAAGTCGGTTTACCTTGTTAATAGCACAACAAGTTGTGTACTTACCTTTGATGCAGAAGGCTGTGGGTTCTACTCCCACAAGGGGTGGATGCTGCTTTATTGAGAATGTTCTCCTTGGTGAAAATACTAACTATGAGTCCGTTATCAGTTTGCCATTCATCTCTTGCAATATTACTAGCTTATCATTTTTTTAATGTAATATAGCCAATTTATTCCTGAGGGGCAACAGGCACTTTATTTTTCAATGAAACCATGAAATATAAAGGTGTTTGCTAGCAGCAACCTCTTCATTAGTTACAGATTTCTTTAATGTGGAATTATTTAGATGACTTTTACTTCTTCAGAGAGAGTGCATATTTACTGATAATGGACTGTAGAATTGTGCATATTTACTGATAATGGACTATAGAATTGTGCATATTTACTGATAACGGTGGACTGTAGAATTGTGCATATTTACTGATAATGGTGGACTGGAAGTCTGAGTAGACTTTTATGATAAATGTTCTGAACTGGGCAGTTTTGTCATTATGGGTGCATGCATTTTGTTTAATTGCTTACTGGAAAAATGTTCAAAACAAATTTAAAACGCCTCTAACAACTGTAATATATTGTACAAGGAATATAATTTAGTACAATGAGGAAGGTGTATCAAAGAGCACATGTATGTTTCATATGCAAGGGGCCTATGATTTGAAAACAGCCCAAAATTAATCTTCTGCCACTGGCAAAATGTATTTTCTTTGAATGTGGGTTTCAATGCTGTTTCAATGAATGTGAGTTTCAAGGGCAGAGAAGTTTTAATGCTAAGTTTTCATTGTGAGACTGTATTGCTTTGTTTAGTAGATGACTTAGTGTTTGTGCTGTAAAATACAAAATAAAACTTTCAAATGAAGTCCAACTCCTCATACAAGTAAAGCAGTATGCACATTAGTGTTTATGGTAAATGGAGTGAAATAGCCAAGTAATGGTTCATTGAAATGGCTGCAGAGGCTCCATTCAACCATTATTTTGTCAGGGGGGGAAGGGCAGCAAACTCAGACAGGCCCAGCTGAACTATACCTCCCAACTGTCCAGATTTTCAAAGAATGAATAGATTTTTGCTTCTTATTTTTGGTTTGTTCTTCATAAAATTTGTAGTTTTCTGGCAAATCATTTAGAAATTAAGTCACTAAATAATGATACACTGAGTTTCAGACTTCATAACCTTCAGAAAAATGCATGCAAAAGTAAGAACTGTTATTCTATCAACTGTCTCAATTTCTACAAAAGCAATTTTTAGTACTGTTTATATGTTGCCCCAGTACATTTGGCCTTGTTCAGATTTACTGCATTAACAGGTTGAGAGGTACATGCAAATAAATTGCTTTATAGAATTAGGCATAGCCAACCTCTCAACTGTCTCCGATTTTGGCTTAAAATGTTGCTTTTCCCCCAATAATCCCTCCATAAAATAGCAATTTTGGAAGAAAACATGGAGGGTTTACAATTAAGAAATAACTGTAATAATCAAAGTTATAGATTACTTGAAATGCATGTAGATTCTTTTATTTTGTCAGCTGCTCAAGTTAGGAGTACTAATATTAAAGTGTCCCTTCTTTGACAGGTTCCCAGCTGTATTGTGTGGCTATTTTATATTTTTGCATCACATTTGGTCCATTTTTCATAAAATTGTGTTTTTTGGCAAATTAGTGACAAATCACTAAAGACTGAAGTTAGAAAATAATGACATACATTTGAGTTTCAGATTTTATACCCTTCAGAAAAGTCATACTAATGCAAGACCTATTCTATTATCTTTCTAAGTTTATTAGAGCAATATTTAAAAATTGTCCTTATTTGTGGGCATTTGTCCCACTTCTGTGTATGGCTTTGTCCAGATTTCTTGCTCTGAGGTTGAGAGGTATGACACATGTCAGGGCCATCACAGTCAGCCAGAAACATTTCAAATTGTGACATACTTGTTGCACCCCACTCCACCATGTACTGACTCTGGATGTGTCCAAGCAAGGCAAGGAGTAGTTATGCAGTGTAAATGTGCAGTGTGTCTCCCCATCCAAGGTAGACACAAGTACTACAGTGGCTTTTCATCTGTCCTTGATTTTTGCAGAAAGGTCTGGTTTCTGTCATATTTTTGTACTGTTGATTTATGCTTATTACTCAAAGTGCCTGTTGCTCTGTGTTTAAGTAGCAATGCTTTAATGACCATAATATAAGCTTATCTGAGATCTTAAGATGCAAATAAGCTTTAATAAGCATACTGTTAAAGAATTGCCAACATTGAAAGCCTTTCTGTTGTTGCCATGCAGAGAATACTTGACTAGATAATGTATAAGCCTTGGGTATTAAAGGACAGGATTCCATTATTTTAAAAAGCTCATTACACTTGTTGGAGACTTCCAGTCATCTCTACAGACTTTACCCGTAAACTAAACAGAATGCCAGTCATGTGTGGTCCATAACCTGTACAGTAATCCTTTAAGCAATGTATCTTGAGCTTGTTTCTTGTTTGCTTTTCATTTTTTACTTGCATGTTTTCCCATGAAACAAGTAGATAGTTGTCAGGCAGCAGGTCTTTTTTGGATAAGAAACATTTTTACAAGTGGGGCATCACAGAGATTTCTACTTTCAGCATGTTACTTGGAACTTTAATAAAGCTGAATATAAATTATAATTAGAACTGCAGTGCAAGGAGAAGTGGTTTGAGTTGAGTGCTTCTGGTTTTGCTTGTACTTGATTTTGACTGGCATTCCAGTAATGCATTTAAAAAGTAATTTATTTTTTCATGCCTCACAACCTTTTGTTTCCATCTAAATATTAAGTAAGCTGTCATGCAGCCAATGCATTGAAATATTTTTATTCTTCTACACTTATTTTTGTCTTGATTGGACTCGAGTCATAATGATGGTTTGCCACCCAGGGCAGCGTATTTAATTAAAGTTAGTTTTTGTAGTTTTGAGCATAGCTCCTCCCCTTTCTGGTTGGCCACACCCTTCCCCTTGACCCCACCCATTCAGCTGTCTCCTGCAGCCCCCCTTTGATTTGAAGTCACCAGCCGCCACTGCTGCCAATCATTAACTGACTGGAGTTCCGCTGTGGCGACCCCTAACCGGGAAAAGCCGAAAGACCCAACAAGGTGTGCCCTGACTTTCTTATGAACAATGGTGGTGTGGTGGCTTTACATTCAGTGCTCACATTTTGTAAGGGACAGTTCAGATCCTAAATGTGATTAGGGTTCTTTGTGCAATTCATGGGGTCATTTTCTTTCTTTCTTTATATTTTCATTTCTTTCCTTTCCTTTTTTTTTAGTCAGCATTTGCTGTTAGTGTTCATGCTTTTGCTATTTTGTGTGACACCTTTTAATAAAAACTGCTAATTTGACACGACATACTTTCAGTTGTGCATCCTGTTATGACATTTATTTGACAGGCAATTTTTTTGAATCCCAACTGCTTTGCATTGTTACTTCATTCCCATAGAAATTTATATATACTGTATATCCATGTTCTGTAATATGTTGTGTTTTTTACTTAAAATATTAGAATAATGCAGTAGCTGGCAATGTGGTGTTACTGTCTCACAGTGCTTTGCTCACTGATTTGTTTCTTTGCTTAAGCACTTTCATTGTAGAGACTGCACATCCACCCTGCACCTCTTTCAGGTCTTACTAGGTGCTCTAACCCCCCTCCCCCCATATCCCAAAGGACACATTCTGGAAAAATCAGTACTCCTTCAAATTTCTTATAAGTGTGTGTGTGCGTGTGTGTGTGTGTGTGTGTGTGTGTGTGTGTGTGTGTGTGTGTGTGTGTGTGTGTGTGTGTGTGTGTGTGTGTGTGTGTCCAGATATATTAGTGATGAGGTAAATCTTCAAATTAAAGAAAGTAGTTATCTGTGCAAATTTTGTTTGTCTAAAACTTCCAAATTAAAGAAAGTAGTTATTTGTGCAAATTTTACTTGCCTAGGGGGTGTCTCCAGATTTGACCATCTAATACCGACCTGTTGGGAATGTATGGCACTTAAAAAGTAAAAGCATGGGTGTGGAAGGGGTTTGGTTAGGCTATGGAGAATGCCTTGTGTGCAGACACAAAGCAGTTCTGCCTAACAATGTGATGAGGCAAAAGGGGTTGGGGCATTGCCCAAGCTACTATCAGCAAGGGTGGACAAACATGGACCTTGACTGAGAGCAGATGCAGAAACAGAAGTAGCATATTCAGGAACTCCTAAATCCATTGAAGCTGCCATCCTCTGAGAAGGCATTGAAAGAAATAACTGCTGGGAATTGAATAATTTCTGCAGATGAGGTGATGTAGTGCTTGAATAGCTTGGCTGTAATATGCCTGGGGAATAGAACAAATGTGTCTAGAAACTGAAGATTCAGCACCTTGCTGGCATGTTGAGAATAATGTATGTATGTGAAAGGCAGGTGTAGTACCTCTCGATCGGCAAATTGTAAAATTAATCTCATTTTCTTTAAAGGGGATGGTTGTGTGCTGTATAACCTGACCAATCACAACAAAGTACCACAGATGCTTCCCTGGTCTCGACCATGAAATCATGGTCCGCATAGGTTTCCCCAAATGTACACCCTATCCATCCCTTCCCTCTCCCTGATAGAGGTGACCGGGAACTGACCCTTTATTTCCCTCTCTTTTCCTGCCATCTCTAGCAGGCATTCATGCTGCTGATGAAGCTCTGTGTACCTAAGTTATATAGACATTTTATCTTCCAACACCACTGGAGCTGGCTATATCTAGTAGTTAAGAATGCTGTCGAGATTTATAAAGATCCAAATACAACAAAAACAAAAACAAACAAAAAATAAAAGCACAATCTGTACTTTTGTCAGGAGACAAGAGTCCTCTATAGTGTAACAGTTAAAACTTTTCCTCTCCTGTTGTATGACAGGTGAATTAACATAGCATATAATAAAGTCTCTCATCTTATGGTTAAGTTAGATGTCGCCACTGCCTGGCACATGAAAATCTGAGGTGGTTTTCACTCTAGACGTACATCTTTATGCAGCTGATACAGCCAGTTCATAATATCTCTATACATGCCATGGTGTGTAACATGTCTTGTTATTTAGCCATTTAGGTAATTCAGCAGTGAAATGCAACAGATAAAATCAGCCTGATAAAGTGCACATTGATAAATGTAGGCTACTGTCTCCTGTATAAGGAAGAAGGCAGCCACATAATCCATCTCTCTAATCACCAAGGCACTTATATGCACATTATGACACCTCGCTAATATAGGAGATATATTCATTAGCCAATCCATCCTCTTTTGGTGGAAGGCACTGCATACCAGGATAAGATAAAAAACATTCAATAACTGGCATCATGAAAGAAAAGCAACTGTTTAAATGTTTCAGAGAAACTTTTTAGTATATCTTCCATGTAGACTCATGATTTCATTACAAGGAACAACTTTTGCAACACTAGTGCTGTGCTGTCTGAATCTTCTCACTTATCACCTACACAGCAAGAAAACATGTACACTTCTTTCCTTCTGGGAAAATCTTTACCTTTCTTGTCTCCTTTATTACAATTCAACAACTTATTACTTTGTACCTTGTCCACTTCCCTCTTAAAATAACCACATTCTCAAATGCAAATAAGACTTTTTCTGTCAGTATTCCTGCTGTATGCGGATATGCTCTCTGTATCATTCTAAATGTCAGCTCTACCATTACAAATAATAAACTGTTTTGTGTCATTCTCGTATATGTAAAAACTGTTAAGTATTTGTATTGACAGTAGTAAATACATATTATAAAACATAAAGAAATCTATCAGTAATTTAACTAATTAGTCTTATATAAGGCTGTTATAAGACTATTCAGTGTATTTGTGAATCTTCACAGCTTACTGAAGCTCTCATACATTTATATAATCAACTTTAGTAATACATATAATATTGCTTCATTACATCATCCCTACACTTTATTGCACCATTATTAATTAAGCTTCAGTCTCAGTGTGTTTAATGTAGATTGTTTTTCACCAGTTAATCTAATTCAGTTAACAAAGTGAGGTAAATAAATAACAGAAAACCAAATAAATAAATTATTTATTTATTTATTTATTATTTATTTACATTTGTTAACTGGGTAGTGTCCGACTGGGCCAGGACCCCATTTTCAGCAGAGACCCAGGGAGAAAAGCTTCACACACAATAATAATAATAATAATAATAATAATAATAATAAAAATACAATTAGTAAGATCTAAAATGTATACATTAGCAGTATTATTCAAGAAAAAAACGCAGACTTGTCTCACACCTTGTGTAACTTTTGTAAAATTAAAAGGAAAACCACAAGTAGCGGTGAAGCACTGTGTCACACAAAAAAGACTTTAATCCACTGATTTAGCGCTTTCAGCCCAAAAATTAAGCCTTCATCAGAACAAACTGTTAAAAAACTGTTCCATTTTTATAGCATCATCCGTACACATCAAACCAATCAGATCTCAGTTTTCTTAAAACTTAATATAAAAAATATGTATATGTGTATAAAATACATCCTAAATAATGCATTCATTTTTAACAAACAATAAACTATTTACATTTATTATAATAGGCTTTTCTTTCCAACACAGCTTTATAGTTGACACCATTGTTAAGCCCTATTGCCCTGCATGCATCCAAAAAAAACTGCCATTTGAACTCTCTAAAATCTAGTTCCCCATCTCTGTCTCCATTGAAATCCACTGGAACATGATCTATAACTGTGAAAAGAAACTTAACACTGTCATTGTTACCCACACAGTTTAAAGTGTGCTTATAAAGAGCATTGTCCATATTTCTCTTTCTAATGGCATAATAATGTTCATACATCCTGTTTCTAAGTTGCCTATTGGTCTTCCCAATATAAAACGAAAAACAGGTGGAGCATTTTGCCATGTATACCACAAAGGTAGATTTACAATTGAAAATGCCTGGAACATGCCACCTCTTGTTCTGCATTACAATATCAAATTCTGGTCTCTCTCAAATGTATTTACAAAAATTGCAGCTTTTGCATTTAAAAGTACCTGTGTTAACTTGGGGCTTTGTTCTTGGTCTACTTTCTAACATTTCTTTGAAATTCCTTGCTCTTGTGTTAACAAAAATGGGGCTTCTCCTACTACCATCTGAAGATCCTTGTTAGAAACTAATATTCTCCAGTTGTTGTTACTATATTTTTGATTTCTTTGCTGTCTGTGTTAAAGGTTAGCAACATTGACGTAACCCAATCCTTCTTGTCCTGTGGTTTTCCTCTCGGCCCCTCCTTTTTGTTTGTACTAATAATGTCATGCACAATTTTTGAAGGATACCCTCTTTTTTTAAATCTAAAATGCAGTTCCTGCACTAACAGATCTAACTGTACTTCATCACTTATAAGTCTCTTAAGTCTTACTAACTGCCCCTTTATAATGTTGTATTTCACATAAGTGGGATGCATACTAAAATAACTCAAGAGACCATTACTTGCTACATTTTTGTAACTAATGCTTGACCCCAAAAAATCTTTACCTTCCTCTTTAATAACCTCTAAATCTAAAAAAACAAATCTTAAAATTGTCCCAGCTACCAGTAAAATGCAAAAAAGAGGTGCTGTTGTTCATGTCTTCAATAAACAGCAAGCGCTCAGTTGATGTTCCTCCAAATAAAAAACAAATCATCAATAAAACGATGGTAACTCACAATTTTGTGTCTATTGGTGAACTTGGACATAAAGTTGTTTTCCCACTAAGCCAAAACTAAGTTGGCATAATTAAGAGCCATCCTGGCACCCATCGCCACACCCTTGATTTGCAAGAAATATTCATTGTCAAACATGAAGTAAATGTATGAAAGAATGTCCATGCATTTCATCATGTACCTACACTCTTCTAATTCATATTCTCCACTGTTAATTAACAAATTCCCAACCCACTCTAAACCCAAATCATGGGGAATGCAGGTGTATAAAGATGCCACATCAACTGTCACCAACAAATCACCAGCTTCAGCCTTAATTTTCTTGATTTTGCTTAAAAAAATCAAAATAATCCCTAATAAAGGATTTTGTCTTCTGCACTATCTCAAGCAGAGTTCTGTCTATAAATTTAGAACATGGCTCTAACTTCGATGCTGGTGAGGAAACTATAGGCCTATAAGGGGGAAATGACCATCCTTGTGTATCTTTGGAATTCCAAAGAGATGCCCTATCTTGGGTTTGTCTACTACAAAAAACTCATACATTCCAAGGAGGAATTTGAACAGCTACAACAATGCGACAGTGATGCAGGTAGCTGAAACTTCGAATCAAGGAAAAAATCAGGAGTGGCATCAAACATACAGATAATACCTACAGATTTTAAAATATACAACCTGTCACACAGGGTTTTTACAGAAGCAGAGAATAATTTATTAAAGAAAGGCTTCAGTTTTGTGCCCTCTAGAAGGGCGGACATTGTGGACACTGTTTTTAATTTAAAAGCATACACCAGAAAACTGAATTTAAAGTTGTTAATGGGCAATCAAGAAGGTAAACAAAAGGGTGATTTTGTTACACCTAGCACTTTTAACCTGCCCCTGCACCCTGCATTAAAAGCATTTGAGGATTTGTGTGAAACAGAAATTAGGGATTTGTTAAACAAAAGAAATAAGAGAAAATTTTATAATATGACTGCAGAAGAGCAAATGATTTTCAACTCTATTAAGGATGATATTTCTATCAGGGTTATGCATGCAGACAAAGGGGGTTCAATGGTCATAGTGAATTCTGATGATTATATGAAGGGGTGCAATTTTTATTAGTAGATGAAAGTGCATATAAAAATGTTTCCAAAGGTGAGGTCCTAAAAGCTTACAAAATAATAGATTCTTAGCTTTTTGAAGCTTTGGCAGAAGGTTTAATTTCCAGGAATATGTATAGTTTTTTTGTAGTAGACAAACCCAAGATAGGGCATCTCTTTGGAATTCCAAAGATACACAATGATGGTCATTATCCCCCTTACAGGCCTATAGTTTCCTCACCAGCATCGAAGTTAAAGCCATGTTCTAAGTTTATAGACAGAACTCTGCTTGAGATAGTGCAGAAGACAGAATCCTTTATTAGGGATTATTTTGATTTTTTAAGCAAAATCAAGAAAATTAAGGTTGAAGCTGGTGATTTGTTGGTGACAGTTGATGTGGCATCTTTATACACCTGCATTCCCCATGATTTGGGTTTAGAGTGGGTTGGGAATTTGTTAATTAACAGTGGCGAATATGAGTTAGAAGAGTGCAGGTTCATGTTGGAATGCATGGGCAACATTCGTTCATGCAATTACTTCATGTTTGAAAATGAATATTTCTTGCAAATTAAGGGTGTGGCAATGAGTGCCAAGATAGCTCCCAATTATGCCAACTTAGTTTTGGCTTACTGGGAAAACGACATTATGTCCAAGTTCACCAATAGATGCAAAATTGTGAGTTACCATCATTTTATTGATGATTTGTTTTTTATTTGGAGAGGAACATCAACTGAGCTCTTGCTGTTTATTGAAGACATGAACAACAGCACCTCTATTTTGCATTTTACTGGTAGCTGGGACAATTTTAAGATTTGTTTTTTTAGATTTAGAGGTTATTAAAGAGGAAGGTAAATATTTTTTGGGGTCCAGCATCAGTTATAAAAATGCAGCAAGTAATAGTCTTTTGAGTTATTTTAGTATGCATCCCACTTATGTGAAATACAACATTATAAAGGGGCAGTTAGTAAGACTTAAGAGACTTACAAGTGATGAAGTACAGTTAGATCTGTTAGTGCAGGAACTGCATTTTAAATTGAAAAACAGAGGGTATCCTTCAAACATTGTGCATGACATTATTAGTACAAACAAAAAGGAGGGGCCGAGAGGAAAACCACAGGACAAGAAGGATTGGGTTACGTCAATGTTGCTAACCTTTAACACAGACAGCAAAGAAATCAAAAATATAGTAACAACAACTGGAGAATATTAGTTTCTAACAATGATCTTCAGATGGTAGTAGGAGAAGCCCCCATTTTTGTTAACACAAGAGCAAGGAATTTCAAAGAAATGTTAGAAAGTAGACCAAGAAAAAAGCCCCAAGTTAACACAGGTACTTTTAAATGCAAAAGCTGCAATTTTTGTAAATACATTTCAGAGGGACCAGAATTTGATATTTTAACCCAGAACAAGAGGTGGCATGCTCCAGGCATTTTCAATTGTAAATCTACCTTTGTGGTATACATGGCAAAATGCTCCACCTGTTTTTCGTTTTATATTGGGAAGACCAATAGGCAACTTAGAAACAGGATGTATGAACATTATTATGCCATTAGAAAGAGCAATATGGACAATGCTCTTTATAAGCACACTTTAAACTCTGTGGGTAACAATGACAGTGTTAAGTTTCTTTTCACAGTTATAGATCATGTTCCAGTGGATTTCAATGGAGACAGAGATGGGGAACTAGATTTTAGAGAGTTCAAATGGCAGGTTCTTTTGGATGCATGCAGGGCACCAGGGCTTAACAATGGTGTCAACTATAAAGCTGTGTTGAAAAGAAAAGCCTATTATAATAAATGTAAATAGTTTATTGTTTGTTAAAAATGAATGCATTATTTAGGATGTATTTTATACACATATACATATTTTTTATATTAAGTTTTAAGAAAACTGAGATCTGATTGGTTTGATGTGTACTGATGATGCTATAAAAATGGGACAGTTTTTTTAAAGGTTTGCTCTGATGAAGGCCTAATTTTTGGGCTGAAAGTGCTAAACCAGTGGATTAAAGTATTTTTTGTGTGACACAGTGCTTCACCGTTACTTGTGGTTTTCCTTTTAATTAGCAGTATTATGTTAACTAAGGTAACTAAGAAAGGTTATTGAGATAGCACAACACAGAGTATAATATGTACTGATATGTAGATAACAGAGCATTTGAACACTGAGACTAAAACAAAAATAAAGAAGCATATAATTAACAAAATTGACTGACAAAGAAACATTACATAGTAACATAAGTTGTAGCCTAATACAGAGGTTCATGATCATTGCAGTACTTAAAAGTCTAACAGGGCTTGAGCCAAAGGTTTAAACTCTTATGGAGAGGGAAAAGGTTTGTGCTGATTAAGGGTGATGGCAGAGTGGTGAAAGTACTAGGGGGGAGGAAATTATCTGGGAGAACTACAGGGGCAGAGCCAGGTGGATTTGAGATATTCTTTTGTTTTTGTTTTAATGGAAGAATAGTTGGGAGAGTTTTCTATGTGTTGAGGGAGAGCATTCCAGGTCTTTGCTATTTTATTTGAATAGAGGGAATCACCATGGTAGTTGTGAGACTGGGTATTTTTAGCAGTAGCCTGTCCTAAGACCTAATGGTCTTGGTTTTGACTTGTGATTGGACCAGAATGGAAAGTGCAGTGCAGTGACTGGGTTGTGAATGATTTTGTGGGTGAAGGTAAGTTGGTAGGTTGGGAAGTTCAAGACAGTTCAGTTGTTGAAGAACAGAACAATGATGAATTTTATGGGGATGGTTGCTGGCAAACTTTGCTATTTCATTATTGCAGGATTCTAGATTATTAAGGTCAGCCTTGTGCAAGTTTGTAAAAATGTGTGAGCAGTAGAGAAGGGTAGATAGAAGTTGAGATCTAGCTGTGGCTAGTCTGGCTTCGTGTGTCAGGAAAGGTCTGGCCCTGTAGAGAGATCCAAGTTTGTCATGGACTTTTTTGATTGCTAGGGAAATATGTATATCAAATTTCACCCTGTCATCTATTGTTACACCTAGGAGTTTGGTGTGATTTTTAGGCTCAATTTTAATTCCATTGGTGGATTGAATAAAGAGTGGTGGAGTCTGGGGCTTGGAAGGTTAGTTTGTGAAAATCATTAGCTTAGTCTTATTTGGATTTAGAATGAGTTAGTGGTTAGATAGGTACGTTTCAATTTCCTGAAATGATTTTTGTCTTATCTTGAAGTTTTTGGTTGGAAGGGGCAGAACAGATAAGAGATGTATTGTCTGCATATTGCATGATTGTAGCAAGTTGTGTTGCTGAATTTAGACTGTTGGTAAATATGATAAAGAGGAGGAGTCCAAGTATGGACCCTTGGGGTACTCCAGTGGATACTGGCAGTAGAGGAGAGAGATTGTTCTCCCATTTGGTAGCTTGTTTACATTTAGATAGGTAGCAATGAAACCATGAAAGGGATGATGAACTGAGATTGTATGTGGCAAGTCGGTTAAGTAGGAGTTGGTGGGAGACGGTGTCAAATACTTTTGACACGTCCAGGAAAATTGCCGAGACTAGTAGGCCATTATTCTTAAGGTGATGAATAGTGTCAGTAAATGATACTAAGGCTGTGTTAGTACTATGTTTAGGTCTAAACTCATGTTGGGTGTGGGATAGTAGGTTGTTAGTGGTGAGGTGATTTAGGAGCTGTTGGTGAATACATTTCTCTAGGATTTTAGCTCTGGGTGGGAGGATGGCAATGGGTCAGTAATTAGAGATATCTTTAGAAGGGCCGCCCTTGTGAAGGGGAATGATATGAGAGATTTTCCAGAGGTGAGGTACTTATTGCTCCGAGATAGAATGGTTGATTAGGATAGAGATAAGATAGGTGAAATATGGAGCAGCTATTTTTATGAATTCATTTGGCAGTTGGTCAGCAACTAGGCAGCAGAGTTTCAATATACTGAAGAGCTTTTTTATGTATGTAGTTTGGACAGGTTTAAAGGGGAAAGAGTTAGTGGTTCCAGTGGAAGGAGATGGGACTGTGAGTGGTAAATTTTGGTGGTTATCTAGGAGGAAGGTGAGGTGGTGCTGCGGTAGCATTGTCATCTCACAGTTAGACGTTGCCCATTCGATTCTCAGTTAGAGTGTCTTCTGTGTGGTGACATGCGTGAATGGGCGTTCCTTCATTGAAGGTTGTGCATTAAACCCGGCAAGCCAGCACGTAAAACTCTACTGCCAATCATTAGCGGACCGGAGTTCCGCTGTGGCGACCCCTAACCTGGAAAAGCCGAAAGACACAAAAATCTAGGAGGAAGGTGATAGTTAATAAAAATGAGTGTTGAATTTAAATGCTAAGGATTCTGAGGTGTTGGATGTCAGAGGGGTGGGGGGTGGAGGTTTTTCCAGGGTTAAGGAGGTAGTTTATGGTTTGCCAGAACTTTTGTAGATTGTATTGGAACTTTTGTTGACAGGTTTGAAAGTAGGATTTTTGTCATTATTTATCCTTTTCTTTGTTTGGTTTCTTAACTGCTGATAAGAGGTGAGATTGTTTTTGTTTTTGGTGGATTGGTATAGGGCCCTGGCTCTATCCCTTTGTTTGATAAGAAGTTTGGTGTCATTAGAAAGCCAAGGTAACTGTTTGGATTTGGTACGTATTTTTCTGGTGGGGGCCAGACTATTTAGTATGTCAAGAAATTTGTTATTAAAGAATTGTACTGCAAGGTCCAGTTTTAGGCTATTTAATGTTGACCAATCACAATGCTGTAGCAATAGTTTGAAAGTATCGGGGCAGAAGTGTTTCTTACAGCAGGTGTATTTGAAGGGATTATATGACTGGGTTTGAATTCTTTTGTCTGAGTAGAAATTAGGGGCATGGTCCCTAAGGCTGATTGGAAGGCAACCGGCTTGATAAACCAGGTTTGGTTTATTGGTTAATGTCAAATCAAGTAATGACTCTTTTTGAGAGTGTTTGTCGGTGTGAGTGGGACAGTTAATAATTTGGGTATAGTTGTAAAGATTGATAAAGCTAGCAGGGCAGTTAGAGGAGCAGGAGAACCAGTCCAGATTAAAGTCACCTAAGATGATAGTTTCTTGACTGAAAGTGGAGTCAGACCAAGAATACAGAATTTCAGTGTTGGGAAGATTGTTTCCCAGGGGCAGGCAAATGGCTATGGTAATCATGGCTTTGTGAGGATTAATTTGTAGCCATGTGAGGAGTATTTTTGCATTGGGGATGGCTTGTGGAATAGCATTTAGTTTTTCCACTTTTAGGGAGTCTTTAAACATAACAGCTACACCACCTCCTCTTTTGTCTAGTCTATCTTGTCGTATTATATTATAACTGTTGAAAGTAATTTCAAGGTCTTTGATGTGTGGTTTTAACCATGTTTCAGTTAAAATAACTATGTCAGGAGAGTAGGTGGTCAAGATAGCATGAAATTCTGTAATTTTATTTACAAGGCTTCTGAGACTGAAGTTGGTTATTAGTAGATTAGATCTGGAAGTAATTGGTAGGGAGGTATGTATATTTGTTCCAGAGGCATTTTGGTTTGTAGTATTAAGATCAGGATTGGGGAGGTGTTGTTGAGTTTTAGGTAAGTCATAGCTTGGGCCTGGGTTGGGATGGATGTCGGCTTGTAATTTAATATGTGTTAGAGAGTACAGCAGTAGGTTTGTTCATTTGGTTATTATACGATGGAACCTGAATGTGAGCATCTGAGGGTATGAGGATTGTATATGTTTGAGATGGTAAAGTAGAAAGATAGAATAAGAGTATAGTTGTGGGCTGGTATTACTATAAGGTTTGTTTGGAGGTTGAGCGTTGTTGTGTGTTTCTGTAGGGCAGTGATAGTATGTGATGTTATAACTGTGGAAGTCAGTGGCATTATAGGCTAGGAAGAGAAGGCATGATAGAACAGAGTAGTAGAAAATAGAGCAGTAATGCAGCATAGTTGGAGTAACTACTTGACTGAGAAGATAATCTTCCAAAAACTAAAACTACCTGATTTCCTTTCCTAGTTTCTTCAAAGAAATAATTTTATAATCAACAGCACTGAGACTACTGTGGAGATCTATTGTTTTCTGTTAAGAAGGTGATCTGATCTCAAAGAAGTGAAAAGGGTTAAATAATTCATCATTGTATTCCACATGCCAAATGGCATTCATATCCACAAAGCATAATGAAAGTTATCTTATCTGTCCCCCAAAAACAATACAAAAGTATATATGCAATTATCACAGTGTCCTACAGAATAGCATCACCTAAAATATATCCCTAACGTCTGTGTAAAGTGCATCTGCCCTGCCACTGGCTATTATATAGTTCTGAATTTCACAGTCATTGTCAAATCCTTAAAGGTACTTACTGCATCATAAATGATGAGTAGCTCATCGGGTCTGTCCAGTATATCTGCATCATTAGGCTGGGGCTGTTTTTGCTTGTCCATTGTAAACACATCACTAGTCTGAGGCTGGTTTTGTCTGTCCAGTGTACATGCACCACTAGGCTGGTGCTGGTTTTGTCTGTCCAGTGTATCCACACCACTAGGCTGGGGCTGTTTTTGTCTGTCTAGTGTATCCACACCACTAGGCTGGGGCTGGTTTTGTCTGTCCAGTGTATCTGCACCACTAGGCTGGGGCTGGTTTTGTCTGTCCATTTTATTTACACCACTAGGCTGGGGCTGGTTTTGTCTGTCCAGTGTATCTGCACCACTAGGCTGGGGCTGGTTTTGTCTGTCCATTTTATCCACACCACTAGGCTGGGGCTGGCTTTGTCTGTCCAGTGTATCCACACCACTAGGCTGGGGCTGTTTTTGTCTGTCCAGTGTATCCACACCACTAGGCTGGGGCTGTTTTTGTCTGTCTAGTGTATCCACACCACTAGGCTGGGGCTGATTTTGTCTGTCCAGTGTATCTGCACCACTAGGCTGGGGCTGGTTTTGTCTGTCCATTTTATTTACACCACAAGGCTGGGGCTGGTTTTGTCAGTCCAGTGTATCTGCACCACTAGGCTGGGGCTGGTTTTGTCTGTCCATTTTATCCACACCACTAGGCTGGGGCTGGTTTTGTCTGTCCACTTTATCCACTAGGCTGGGGCTGGTTTTGTCTGTCCATTGTATCCACACCACTAGGCTGGGGCTGTTTTTTTCTGTCCAGTGTATCCGCACCATCAGGCTGGGGCTGGTTTTGTCTGTCCAGTGTATCTGCACCACTAGGCTGGGGCTGGTTTTGTCTGTCCATTTTATCCACATCACTAGGCTGGGGCTGATTTTGTCTGTCCAGTGTATCCACACCACTAGGCTGGTGCTGTTTCTGTCTGTCTAGTGTATGCACACTACTAGGCTGGGGCTGGTTTTGTCTGTCCAGTGTATCTGCACCACTAGGATGGGGCTGGTTTTGTCTGTCCATTTTATCCACACCACTAGGCTGGGGCTGGTTTTGTCTGTCCAGTGTATCCACACCATCAGGCTGGGGCTGGTTTTGTCTGTTCAGTGTATCCACACCACTAGGCTGGGGCTGGTTTTGTCTGTCCACTTTATCCACTAGGCTGGGGCTGGTTTTGTCTGTCCAGTGTATCTGCACCACTAGGCTGGGGCTGGTTTTGTCTGTCCATTTTATCCACACCACTAGGCTGGAGCTGGTTTTGTCTGTCCAGTGTATCCACACCATCAGGCTTGGGCTGGTTTTGTCTGTTCAGTGTATCCACACCACTGGGCTGGGGCTGGTTTTGTCTGTCCACTTTATCCACTAGGCTGGGGCTGGTTTTGTCTGTCCATTGTATCCACACCACTAGGCTGGGGCTGGTTTTGTCTGTCCAGTGTATCTGCACCATCAGGCTGGGGCTGGTTTTGTCTGTCCAGTGTATCCACATCACTAGGCTGGGCTGGTTTTGGCTGTCCATTGTATCCACAACACTAGGCTGGGGCTGGTTTTGTTTCAATAGTGCTTTTATTCAAGTTTAGGGTTTCATTTTTTCACTGATCATAACGTAAAGTAAAGTAAGATGGGCCTATTCCCCATGAACAGTAACCTCATTGAAGAGCATTATATTGCACTCTATTGCATTTAGCTAAATCAGCACTCAAGTCTGATGGGATACATGCACATCCTCATCCCCAGGAATGCATTAGACTAAGTTCCGTATTGCTTACTGTAATGTGGATTGGACGACACTTGTTCAGTGCACTATGACGCTTTTAGACTGCACAGATTTTCATTCATAGGCTGCTGCTTTTTTCCCATTTATTTAATTATTTTCAGCCACAGGGGGAAGCTTATTTCATTTTAAGTTGGACAGGTTTCTTCCAAGTGGGAAGTAAGTTGAGAGTATTATTTGGATATATCATTGACTGACTTTCAGTACTCTATAACCAGGGGTAGTTCAGCCAAAAAGCTTGATCTGTGCCTACTACCTTTTGGGCATTTCAGTTATTTAAGGGGAATCATCTTTTCATTCTTGTTTGTTTATTCTTTACTTAGTCCAGCTGGTATAGTGGGAAAAGCCATGGCAATGACCAGGTGGCCAAGTCTGATTAGTGGGTTAGACTTCTGCTGGAGCTGGATGGGAGGGAAAGGAGTGACGGGGTTAATCCCATTTATCTTGATGGAAAGAAGTGGGTACATGTCCAGACTATAAAAAGTGCACTCATTTCTCCAGTGAAGACCAGAAAACAAGAAGAAGAATTCATCCATTTCAGGAGATGGAATTGTTTGCAAGTTTACATCACCCAAGAAAGTGAGTGTCAGTCCCATACTATGTCCATTGCACATGCTTTTGAAAGAATGCATACTGAGAATGCATTGATAGTTGGGGTCTTAAAACATTCTGGATAATCTTGAGTGGATGACAGCTGCAGTCCTGGTTGCAGGGATCTCTCCCCATGGGGAGCAAATGGGCCAGGTGAACAACCAGGGAGTGGCTTGACCATTGTTGAGAAACAAGAAAAAAATATCTATTCACAGCAATCTGTATGCATCAGATTTCTTGATGGCAGATAAACGTGTTATCACATGTGATAAAAGCTATTGAGTTTGGGAAGGCTGGCAATAAGGAGACCCAGGGGTTGTATACTTATAAATGCACCTTATGGCCAGATTTGATTTTCCTGGCAAACTGTCAGCCAAATAAGTACTGGCACCCCAATAGTAAAGCCCTGATTTGTTAATGGTTGTGTCAACTTTTCCATAAATAAGGCGATTTACACTGTAAAAATTTATTTAGTTAAATGTGCAAAGAAAGAGGTGGGGTAAGGGGCAATGTTCTCCAAGATGAATGCTTAAAGTGTTAACAAGTACCTAATGCTGTTCACATGGTATATATTACAGCCCTGCCTTTGAAATATTATGCCACATGAACAAATATACAGGTGTATTTCTATGTGTGTGTGTGTGTGTGTGTGTGTGTATGTGTGTGCGTGTGTGCGTGTGTGTGTGTGTGTGTGTGTGTGTGTGTGTGTGTGTGTGTGTGTGTGTGTGTGTGTGTGTGTGTGTGTGTGTATGTGTGTGCGTGTGTGTTTAATAAAACAATGGATTATCTCTTCAGTTAAAGGATACAGTTTAACTGCTATGTGCTGAGGCAATTCAAAGAACTAAATATTTGTCACAGATTACATGTCATAAATAACTGTTTCATAAATTGTAAACTAACTCCCACTGATATTCCACAGAAAATGAAGTGGTCTGACATACTCCTTAATAGATACATTTCAATAATGTATTATATTATATTATATTATATTATGTTATATTATATTATGTTATGTTATATATTATAATGTTTGGGCTACAGCATAAAACCAAAGGTGAAACAAAAAATAGTTAAACCGCTGTAATCTGTTAACGAATTTTGTACTATAGTTGTCAAGTTGATCTTTGTTAATCTAAAAAGTAATGGAAAATATGAGGAATCTCTTCCCTTTTCTTTCTTTCTTTGTCTTCCCTTGTTTTGCTTAGTCTGCCCTGCTTTCTTTTCTTGCATTTGTTCCACATTTAAATCTTTTGATTTCCTAAACCAGAATGCAGAAACAAAAAACATTTTTGACACTTGAATTAATAGGGGTAGGTTTCCCACTTACATCTACAAACATAACATTTCACTTTCTAATACAGTTTTCTGCATTAGTATCTGTTTTATGATGTATAGGTTCATAGGTTCATAGGGTGATACTAGGCTACTGACCTGGAGGCCCTTAAAGCCTAGCCAAGAATTTCATCCATGTTCCCTTAAAGTCAGCACCTGTTTCCCTGTCCAGCAGGGACACAGGTGGGATCCCAGGGGTATATTTTTTGTTTCCCATCTAGTCGTCCAGGTTCCTCTTAAAGAAGGCTAGAGAGGTACTCTGACATGGAGAGGGAGTCTATTCCAGAGATGGGGAAGTCTTTGGGACACAATTCTATCCCACCAACAAGTTCTATTAATGTCACAGACCAGGTTAAGGCTTTGCATGCGGGTTGCACGAGTGGAGTTTGTCTTACAGATATGCAGCAACTCCATCAATGCTGGGTCTGAAATGGCCTTGTATGCCAGACACAGGTCAGCTCTGAGCAGTCTGTATGAGACTGAGTAGAGGGACAGGGCTTTTAGCCTATCTGTATAAGATAGGTGTTTGAGACCCTGGATTTTCCTGGTCAGGAACCTCTGTGGTCTCTCCAACTGCTGCATTGTACTCGATAATAAGCCTGATAAGAGAGTAGTACAGGGATGTTATGACCTCCTTGTTCCTGGATGAAATACCCTTATTTATGAGGTGGGCCATATAGATAACCTTGAATACAATGGAGGCAACGTGGTGGTCAAAAGTCAGGTTGCTATCAACCTGGGTGCCCAAGTCCCTCACAACTGATTGCATGCTTAGTACATTGTCATTAATGTTATAATTAGTGGGGATGACATTTTCCCCAAAGGGGATAATGGTGGATTTCTTGGCATTCTGTTTGAGGCCATACTTCTAGCACTAGTCATTAGTTTGGGTAAGGCCCTCTTGGAGGACATTCACATCAGTAGGAGAATTTAAAGACAGCACCCAGCTTGCAGTCATCTGCAAACATAGTCAGTCACAGACCACTGGTTTTGGCTTGCACCTCAGAAAAGTATATCCCAAACAGTAAAGGCCCCAAGACTGATCCTTGTGGTACACCACTCGTTACGGGTCTACTACTAGCTGTGGCTTCCCCTACTTTGACTGAGTGGGTTCTATCAGTGAGCCAGTTAGCTACCCATCTGGTAACATACAGGTTGATGCCTAGTTGGGAGAGTTTATCTATTATGCTTGAGTGGGGAATAGTGTCAAAGGCTTTGGCTAGATCAAAGTAGACAGTGTGCACCATCTTCCCCTTGTCCATGGCTTTGGTGACTGTTTCAAAGAAGTCGACCAAGTTTAACAGGCATGATCTCCCTTTGACAAAATCAAACTGTGAGGAGTCAAGCATTTGGAGGTCGCCAATGTCCTTGTTTATAAGGTCCATGATAATGCGTTCCATGGCTTTGCAGATCAGGCTAATTAGACTGATGGGCCTATAATTGCCTGGGTCAGTGAACCTTTGTGTAGAGGGATGACTGTATCATGCAAACCCCCTGCCACTTTTTAATTTAAGTAGCATTTTGTTATCAACATATCTGTTATTTATAACTTCACAAAATGACAATGTATTCTGCAGCTATAATGTGTGAAATACCATAAATAAAATTTCATCTGAGAGTTAAAACAGTTAATTTGTTTTCTTTTGTTACTCATGTTAAAAATGATGTAACGTTTCTTATACATTTTAGGCTATAATGGTTCTTACAAAAATGAAAAAAAAATGAACAATTCAGCCTGCCAGTAATTCAGTTTTTAATCATGATCTCTCAAGTAAGCTTTTCATACAGAGCAATTTCAGTTTTTACTAAAAATATTAATGTCCTTTGTTTCAGCTTATTGATGTCTATGATTTTAAACATGGCAAGTACGTCTATAATTTTAAACACGGTATGTACTGTTCAGCTCCATTTGCAGATAATGTGTGGCACAATGCACTTATTGTAGTGGAAAGGACTGCTGAACAAAATGTAAATTAATCAACTTAAGGACTGCTTTCTTTTAATTTATAGGCATTACAAATCATACTTAACATGCTTAGCATGTCTTTTTGCAGTATTAAAACTCAATCAAGTAACTAATACTGAGCTGCAGAAATGACAGAATCTAGAATTATCCTTTAATATCAATAGTTAGTATTATTTTGCAGGGAAGACAAAACCTAATTTAAACAGAGAGTGGGAGCCATAGATAGCTAATACTAAGCTGCAAGACCTTGTACTTGCTGCATGACCATATGAGCATGCAACGTGTTTCCATTCCAGGAAAACAAAAAAAAACAAAAACCCTGATGCGAACTGAAAACTGCTCTTAAACAATATGTGACATGTGCTTATGCTATGCACTATTGAAAAGTAGCATATATAGAAGAGTTGTCAGTGTGCAGAGGATAACTCAGTGAATGGAGTGCATAGATGGCATGAAAAGGTGACACGTTTGCTCTGTCAGTTATTGCTGTCATACAGTGAGGCCACAATTTTTCACCAGTTGCAGAATGATTGAAAAAAAATTGGACTAGTATAAGGTCAGCTGGGACTTCTTGGCAGCATTATGTGATATATGCTGATAGTACATGATACAAGCCAGGTGATTGGCCAGTGCAATTAGTGATGAAGACATCCACATCACTGTGTGAGAAAATGGAATGATTTTGAATACAAATGGAAAGTCACATGGGCTGTTACAAGACTCGTGTACAAGGTTTCTGAACCCCTTTGTAGGCATTGCAGTGTGCAAATCAAGGAATACATGCTGCTCCACATTATGTCCCTGAAAGTTTAGGAAGTACTGCCGGCTTTCCATTATAAGGCAGATATTGTATTGTATTGTATGTGAGCTGGGTAAAATAGACTACACCAATGTTTACACAGCGGTATGTGAAGAACTATATGATGATGACATGTGCACCAGTCCAAAGGGTGCCCATTCAGACAACTGACATCTCATCTGTACTACATATGACATCATCACTACTGTCAGTATGTGACATCCATCTGTCACATGTGACACTCACAAATCATGCAGCAGCAAAGTATGTCAGTCATTCATAAACTGCAAAATCATAGGATCATAGGAAGTTACTAGGCTATTGGCCCTGAGAATTTAGCCCATGTTGCAACAAGTCAGCACTCGATGCCCCTGTTCAGCAGGGACACAGGTGGAATCCCAGGGGTGTATTTTCTTTTCCCCATCCAGTTATCCAGTTTGCACTTAAAAAGGTTTTAATGAGGTACACTGCTTGATGTGGAGAGGGAGTCTGTTCCACAGAAGGTGGGAGTCTCTGGGACAAAATTCTGTCCTGCCAACAAGTTCAATTGATGTCACAGACCAGGCTGAAGTCATGCGTGTGAGTTACTCAAGTGGAGCTTGACTTGTAGATATCCAGCAGTCCCATCTAGGCGGGGTCTGAGATTGCTTTGTATGCCAGACAGAGGTCACATCTGAGCAGTGGCTGCTGGTGTCTTCAAATCAAAGGGGGCTGCAGGAGACAGCTGAATAGGTAGGGCCAATGGGAAGGGGGTGTAGTCAACTAGAAACCTGGGACTTATTAAATACGCTGCTCAGGATGCCAGACCATCATGAGAGTCCACTCGAGACAAAATGAAGCGGAGAAGAAAAAAATATATATTATTTCAATGCATTGGCTACATGACAGCTTACTTAATATCTAAATGGAAACAAAGAGGTTGTGAGGCATGAAAAAATAAATTACTTTTTAAATACATTACTGGAATGCCAGTCAAAATCAAGTATAAAAAAGCAAGCAGCACGCAACTCAAACCACTTCTCCTTGCACTGCAGTTCTAATTATAATTTATATTCAGCTTTATAAAAGTACCAAGTAACATGCAGCCAACAACATGTATTTTCTGAATAATAAAAAGCCTAAACCAAGGACAGACGAAAAGCCACTGTACTTGTGTCTACCTTGGATGGGGAGGTGATACTTAGTCTGCACACTTACACTGCATAACTACTCCTTGCCTTGCTTGGACACATCCAGAGGCACTACATGGGGGATTGGGGTACAAGTATGTCACAATTTGAATGTCTCTGGCTGACGGTGATGGCCCTGACACATTTTTCATACTCTCAACCTCAGAGCAAGAAATCTGGACAAAGCCATAAATAAAAGTGAGACAAGTCACAAAGGCCCAAAAATAAGGACAATTTTTAAATATTGTTCTTAGAAAGTTAATAAAACAGTAGGTCTTGCATTAGTATGAATTTTCTGAAGGTTATGAAATCTGAAACTCAGATGTGTCTGTCATTATTTTCTAACTTCAATCTTTAATGATTTGCCACTAATTTGCAGTTAGGGCAGTGTTGTGTGTGTGTGTGTGTGTGTGTGTGTGTGTGTGTGTGTGTGTGTGTGTGTGTGTGTGTGTGTGTTTGTGTGTGTGGCCAAATCTGTTTTAGAACCACATTATAAGAAGGAAAAACAGTGCCCACAAATTCAAAATCAAAAACAAAACCACAATAGGGCACCAAGACCAGAGTAGCAGTAAAATGCAAAATAAATCCAAAGCCTCATAATTAACACAGCAACCAAATGTTATTATTAATGCTTAACAATTATCACCGCATTTTCGTCCATGTAAAATGACTTCATCAGATGTACATGCTTCCCAAACATCCCTCTTTAAATATCTTGTTTTCCCCTTCAATTAATTGCTTAATTAATAGTCAGAAGCTCAGTTTAGTTAAAAACACCCTACACTATAAACAGAATACTATAATCATTTTGATACACAAATTATAACATTTGTTCGATAAATAAAATAAAACACTCCTTTAAAAATTATATATTCACATATAAATAATAAGTATCAAAATATATATAAATATTAAATATTAAAATAGTGTGCAAAACCTGCCTAATTAAAACATATATTAAAAATGTTAAACATTAAAAATGATTTTGTACAATTACACAACACTGCCATCCTATAGATTATTACATAGATACATTCAAAACCTAGTTTTGCAGGTAAATGAAAATGGAATGTCAACTGATGGTTCTTTTCTATTTGAAAGTGGTGTGCGAGCTTATGTATTTATAGTCTTCAAATCTGTTTTAGGCTGATGACTTGTTCATGATTATTTTCTCTCTCTTATACACAGTAGGTATTGGGATGTTTCTATATTCCTCACATTACAAATTACAAACCAAAAGAAAAGACAAACTGAAAAATCAGGTAAATTGGCAATTTGTTAGCTACCTCTTCCATATACTGTGCCTGTTGAGTATCTAAGCTCTACTACCACCACTCATTTATTTCTCTTATCACAGGAATAAGCATCCTTCACAGTGCAGCCATAAGACAGGCAGCCATGAAGGGTCTTTTCCATCTTGTTGCCTAAACTCATCCCTGGCAGCTGATATAAAGTAATGTTATACCATTCACATTGGACATGTTCCTAGCTATACTCTGAAGGCTACAGCATTAACATGGCTTAGGAGAGGCATGCATATCTCAAGCTCAAGCCCATAGTGCTGTATAGTGTACATGTCTCTCTCTCTCTCTCTCTCTTGTACATGTTGGCAAAGCTGGCATCATATGCTCACTCCCATCCTTCCCAGTCTGGATATTTCAGCTCTGAAGTCTGACCCTCAGATAGCAGCTTTTCTGACACAAGTGTTTATTTTCACTTCAGTCAGGTTCAGTCAGCTCGAGGTACCAGAGTTCAATCCCAACACCATTCCACTGCCTATGTGGAGCTTATCTGTTTTTCTCCTTGGCTTACTTCTACTTCCCCAAAAACATGTTGCATGACTGTAATCCTGAACTGTCCATATATATTACACTTACCCTTATTTCTATGGCTTTGGTTGTAGATGAAAAGAGGCCATGATGACTGGCTTACTTATCCAGTTAACACATTAAATTAAATAAATATTAAAATTACTATTTTTCTTCATGGAAAAAAAAACAACAGCATTATTAGCTCTTTATTTTTAACAAAAGTAGTACCACTTTATTTCAGCATATGCAGGTTGTCATTGCCAGTAACAATTACAGCAGTAAGCATTTATTATTTGAGTGGCACAGGCACTGGGATGATTACCTTGAGTCTTGAGAGAAGTGCAGAATTTGAAGATTTTTTTGTCCGAGATCGCAAGCTACGAACTCGGTGGTCTGGCAGTCTGACCAAAGCACAAACCAAAGTACTGTATGCTGCTACCTGTGCTGACTGGTTTTTATTCTCTTTTTCCCAGAGTGCAAAGCACGGGAAGAGTGCGGGAATCAATCAGTAGCCATCCAGCCATGCACGTCACCTATGTGACTGTGGACGTGGCAGTCTGATCTCCTTCCAATTTACTGTGGTTACAAACGGCATAGAGTTCTGGGCATCAAACACTGATGCCTTCTCTCTTTAATCCTGACTGCTTTTACAGCAGTCCAGATTTACAGAAACTATTTTTTTTTAAACACGGAAGTCGACGAGCATCTGCAGGTTGAGTTCCGGGACTTTAACAGAGTCTCAGAGAGTCGGTCGGACTCACAGCTAAGTAATGTAGAATACAAAAAAATAAATATTTTATTTTATTTTTTAAAATGTTCTCTCCACAGCTGGGGGGCTGCAGCCCTGCAGTCCAATAGCACAAGCCGCCACTGCTTCTGAGGAGTCTGTATGAGACTGAGTAGAGGGACAGGGCCTTAAGCCTATCTGTGTAGGGTACATGTTTGAGGCCCTGGATTCTCCTGGTGAGGAACCTCTGTGTTCTCTCCAGCTGCTGCAACATGCCAAAAATAATGGATCTTATGAGGGAAGAATACAGGGATCTGGTGAATTCTGTTTGATATAATGGTTTTGATTTGACTCTAATAAAGTTCCTGTATTTTATGAGTGGCCGATTCCTTCCTGGAGTGCTTAAGTGTGTTCCTTTTACTTCATGGTTGTAAATTCAGCACTGGTCCATGTGCCTTTTTCTAAGAATACAGGGATGTTATGACCTCCTTGTCCCTGGATGATATACCCTTACCAATGAGGTGAGCCATATAAAAAGCTTTCCATACAATAGAGGCAATATGGTGGTCAAACGTCAGTTTGCTATCAACCTGGGTGCCCAAATCCCTCATGACTGATTGTGTGCTTAGGACCTTGTTATAATGTGATAATTTGTGGGGGCATCACTCTCCCCAGTGGGGATGATGATACATTTTTTGGCATTCAGTTTGAGGCCTTGTTTCTGGCACAGGTCAATTGTTTGGGTGAGACCCTCCTGAAGGATGCCCACATCACTAGCAGAATTGATGACAGTGCCTAGCTTGCAATCATGGTCATTCATAGCCCACTGGTTTTGGCCTGCACCTCAGAAAACTATATCCCAAAAAACAGAGGCCCCAAGACTGATCCCTGGGGTACACCACTCATTACGGGTCTACTGCTTGAGGTGGCTTCCCCTATTTTGACTAGGTGGGTTCTATGAGTGAGCCAGTTTGCTACCCATCTGGTAACATATGGATTGATGGCTAGTTGAGACAGTTTATCTATTATATCTGAGTGGGGAATAGTATCAAAGGCTTTGGCCAGGTCAAGGTAGGCGGTGTGCACTGTCTTCCCCTCGTCCATTGCTTTGGTGACTGTCTCAAAGACATCAGCCAGATTTAACAAGCATGACCTCCCCTTGAGCAAGGTCACTGTCTAGGTGATTACTATAATAATATATAATGAAAAAAGTAGTGAGTAGTGTAGCATTATCAAACAATGAGTAATGTAACTGTGTCTCAGTACATAAAGGTTTTATCTCTCTTCCCCAGAGATATGACATTGACCAGACATTGCAGTCACAAATAATGACAATGACAAACTATCCCATAACAGTAGCTGCAGAAAGGTATAATGGGGCTTATGTCCCATAACACCTTGCACACATCTCTTGCCTTTCATTACTTCAGGTTGAACTCCCCATTACATGCTAAGACAATTCAGTAAGGTGTTTCTGGTATGGCTGTCTTCCAAGCAAGCTGGTTCACATGAAATACTCCAAGCGAAGACCATTCACACTACTATGGATTAACAACAGAGAGGTATGGGTCCCAGCAAACAGCAGAGACATTCCGTAATGACATACCAAATTCTGGAGAGGGCAGGAGAGCTAACGAAGGCAAAGTCAGTACAAACCTAAACATCACAGTCACCACAATCCTGCTAACCATAAACCATAAACAGATATGCACTATGTATTCTATTTTTACTCTCTTGGTCTGAGCAAGAAAATGGTCCATTTGATTCACAGCTCTGCTGTGATCAACAAAGAATGAGTAAGTATATAAATGAATGAATGAATGAATGTATGAATGGATGTCACAGATGCTATGGTCATGTACCATGTACAGCATAATATATGACAGAGACTTAGCTGGCTTATCTAGTATCTGGGACCATTCCCTGGTCAGACACTCCTTAACTGCAAGTTTCTACCAACCTGGCTAATACTCCATTGCTCCCATTTCTCCAAATTATGTAGTGCTGCGGTAGTATTGTCGCCTCACAGTTAGACGTTGCCCGTTCAATTCTCAGTTAGAGCGTCTTCTGTGTGGCGACATGCGTGAATGGGCGTTCCTTCATTGAATGTTGTGCATCAGGCCCAGCAAGCCAGTACGTAAAAAATCTACTGCCAATCATTAGCGGACTGGAGTTTCGCTGTGGCGACCCCTAACCGGGAAAAGCCGAAAGACGCAATTCATTGAAGAATTAAAAAAAGGTCTGCTTCTGCTTTTCAGATGGCAGTAAGCAGCTTATTACACTATATACCACATGATGCTTACTGCAGTCCCATCCACAAATGCAGTATTGAACCTCATTTCTATACCAACATTCAGAAATGTTGGTTCAGAAATTAATTCTGGTACTGCAATACTGGTTGGTCTGCATCTCCCTATCAGTCTTACTCACACTTTGCTCCTGGAATTCATGCCCCGCCCTTCACCCCACATTAGCTATGCTACTGATATATTCAACACAATTTAAGAAAGCAAGGCTTACAACAACACTCTTATCAGCTGTTTAACACTCTGCCAACACATAGGAGCAACCATTAATAACACTATGTTGGATTCTACAGGACAGTACTGAGGTGGCCAGCAGGAATAGTTTCTGTGCATCAGCTTCTGCCGTGCTGACGTATACATACCAGCTATTTATTAAAACAAAATGTAAGGTACTAGTGCAAAGTTGGAATTTTTCTTTGTTAAATCCTTGTTTCATCTCTGACTTGGTTTGCCACAATAATCCATTGTTATCTTTGGCCTACTGACGTATACATGCACATGTATGTACAGGTTCTACACTATAATGATTAACTAGACATTCAGAATTAAATCCTCAGTGAAATAACAGAGTGTTAAATGGCCATGGGGAGATATGTTGTACAGGGTCCACACGCTATGGCATGACAATTGAAAGTGGCAGAGTTGGTTATACTTAATGAATTACCACAATAATGAGTAGTTATGCCATCTTTCATCTTGCGTGGATACCAAACAAGGGCTGCTAATACAGTGCATTTCATCCCATCTACTGCTATCTTATACACATATCTAGTTTATGCATGAATATTTGTCTTATTCAAGAGCACCACCTACAGAATGTGCTGTCATTGTACAGAATACAGTGTATCCTGGTACTGTGGATATTGATTTCCATTTTAATTCAGAAATTTGTACATCTTGGAAGTGTGACAAAGCTAATAATAGTAAATGCCACATCAACAGTGGAGACCTCATTATGACTACAGATACCACAAGCACAAATCACAGCACCACCATATATGCACAGACCTAACTAAAACAGATTAATGAATATCACTCTTTGCTGACATCCTTATGCTCATTTCAAACAATGAACCATCCCACGCCATCATTTTTTTTTCTGCCAACATCTTCACATCCACAGGTTTGTATTTATTTACATTTTAAGAAGTTTAAATGCCTATAATCCCAGGATTTTGCAAAATGCACACACACACACACACACACACACACACACACACACACACACACACACACACACACACACACACACACACGTGTGTGTGTGTGTGTGTGTATATATATATATATATATATATATATATATATATATATATATATATATATCTATATAAAATATAACAGATGACAGCTAACATCTAACCTACAAAAACTGTAGACTAAGAAGTAAAAGCAAGGATGTTAAAGATTATTCTGTTTTTTTTTCTCAACATTACAGACCATATGGGAGACATGGGGATGTGGTACATCCTGTGTAGTGCTGTGTGTTTCATTATCAAGACTGGCTTATGAGGTATCAAGGTAATTCTGAAAACGTACAGACCCAATAATCTTGTGTTAATAGTGCCTGTACCTTGCAGGTCCAAAACAATCTGCCTGGTTTACTGCAACAATAGTGGTAAAATATGTCCTGTCATTGTCACCAGTATGCTGTCATCAGCTGGCTCAAAGAACAGAAGATTCTTCTGGCAATATGGTCCACTGATTTATCCATGTCTAGGATACCTCCACTCCATATGCTGACCAACAAGGTGAAATTTGCTGTTTTCCCAACTGTAGTGCAATCTCGGAGTTGGTATATTTAGTTAGGGGGTTACAGATGGTGCGGTTTCATTTTTATGACTTTTGATATGAGTGGTTACTTACCCTGGGCATAGATTCACCAATCCGGTCATTCGCTGAAGTGAGTATTTGATGATGTAGACCCATACACACGCACATATATATATATATATATATATATATATATATATATATATATATATATATATACACACATATATATAAATAAGGTGAAATCCTGTATAGTGCTCAAGGGGAAAGCAACACAGGGCCCATGGGAACTGCACTGCAGAAAGTAGATATTTGTAACACAAGTTTTTTTAATGAATTAGGTATTCACCTGTGAGAAGGAAATCTCAAGCTCTGTGTACCACCTTGGTGATCAGTAACGATCATACCCTCTCTGTAAACCCATCCTTTATTGCATGTATCTTCATCAGCAGTCAAGTCTGATGAAATAAACAGGCATCTGACATCAGATGGAAGGGGCAGGCATAGACAGATGCACTATAATCAACGTGGAACTTCATGTACAAAGACTGATGAAGATACATGCAATAAAGAATGGGTTTAGAGAGAGGGTTGAGCTACAATGCTCTGTGTCAGATCCCAAAGGCACACCGATATCTTAGCCATCCTGCTCAGTGACACTGTCATCTCTCCCATGATGGACAGCTCAGACATTGTCAAAGTACCTTGTACTGGTCCCACCTCCTGCAGTAGAAAAAAATTTGTAGATGTCAAGGACCGGGCCTTACTCATAAATAAACATGCCTGTCTAATGGTGATAGTATATATGCTATGGACCCACATTTCTTCACTTATGGAGATTCTGCTCTATGGATAGTATATTCATTAAAGGTATTATAAAATGAAGTCCCACCTGCCTGAGTTGTTTGTAGGTCACATGGATGTAAAAGATCCCAAGACACTTATTGAAAAGAATAGGGGAAATTCCTAATGCGATGGCCAAATTTCTCCTAGTCAGTATAAATATAACCTCAGGTCTTCCCTGAAAAGAAGCCACTGGCCTAGAGGGACTAACGCAGTCAACACAAGCTGAATGAAGAAAACAATAAATATTATATCACCTTAGTAAGAAAATTATTTTCTTCCCGGAAGTCACCCTTTTTCTTTCTGGAGGATTTCTCAACAGATAACTTGTACAGTTTAAGACACAGATAAGATATCTTTGTAACTGACTTCACTGATTACAGGACATGACCTGAACAGTCACTATGTGCACCACATTGAGTTCCATTTCTGTCATAAGTTTATGGGAAATAGGCTTTACGTATACCATTGCTACTTTTTTGGCTGGTGCCATTTTGATTCAGTGTGCTGGTGCTCTTGTTTTTTTTTTTTTTTGAGATCCTCTCATGTTCTCTTTCCATTCTTATTGTATGTCTATAGATCCTTTCTGATATCTGTAGTTGTTAGTTGCAGCCTTATAGTAGTTTCTGTAGCTACTTCATAGCTGACTTCTTTTTTTTGTAATTGTTTTTATCATTGATGTACCATGGGTTGTATAACAACATGTGACATCATCTGATGCTCTTTTATGACTTCACATTAGAGATCACACTGACTGCTGTTCCTCATAGCTATAAGCATAACTTTTTGTTTTTTTCATGCCACTTTTTGCTCCTATTATCATCTCTCTCTCTCTCTCTGTATATATATATATATATATATATATATATATATATATATGTATATATATATATATATATATATATATATATATAAATATATACACATGCATACACACACACACACACACACACACACACATATATATATATATATATATATATATATATATATATATATATATATATGGATTCACTTCATGTCACTGAAATATCAAAACACTGAAAATGAGAAAACTTCATAATATAGAAGACCAAAACACTGAAACTTCAAAACACTGAAAACTCAAAACAATGAAACTCAAAACACTGAAAACACATATCATACATATACTGACTTTAAACAACATAAATCATAGCACTTTCTACCAAGTGTAAGCAGGGGAGCATGTCCCCCAGCACCCCCCACACACCCTGCTACTTATATATATATCTACTCCAAGATTGCACTTAACTACACTAAGTGCAATCTTGGAGTTGATATATTTAAGTAGCAGGGGGTGTGAGCCCCACATGGGGGTGCACGGGCTGCCCCCTCCATACACTTGGTAGAAAGTGCTATGATTTATGTTGTTTAAACTCAGTATATGTATGATATGTGTTTTCAGTGTTTTGAGTTTTCAAGATTTTGAAGTTTCAGTGTTTTGGTTTCAGTGTTTTGATATTTCAGTGTTATGAAGTGAATCCATATATATATATATATATATATATATATATATATTTTTTTTTTTTTTCCAATAATTATCCTATATAGTTTGACTTTTCACATACTACCTGCTCATACAGTCTGCTGAGTTGCCCTACGTCAATTTTATTTTTATTGCGGCCACCTTCCTGCATGTAGTTATGAAGTGTCATTGTCCATTTTTACTGTCAATTATTAAAGACCCCACCAACAGTTTTCTTGGTGCACTTTTCAGTATTGTTCACAGTTGCTGTGGACTACTGTCATAGAGTACCAAGGCCCCATGATATTATAAGACAATTTTAATAACGTCAGTTTATTAGTCTTGATGCTGGAAAATATTACTTTCAGGGACAAATAAAGATTTTAATTCTTATGTTTTAAAACCAAACTATGTTTACAGTTTAATGTATTATATATTTGCACACTCTAAAGAAAAGTAAAAATGTTCATGTTTGCTGTGGACTAAATCCAAGAACATTTGCATAAAGAGGTTGTGAAAGTATCTTGAAAGCAAAAATCAACTTTCTCTGTACATTTATACAGCCTGACTATGAATATGGTGAAATCAGTTATGGCAGCAGTAATGCATTTCATCTTGTTGTGCAGAAAACCTCCCATCATCAAAGCACTTAGTTAAAAGAAAAAGAAGGAAGAAGGGTCAGGACACAAAACTATAGCAGAGACAAAAAGGATAGGACAGACAGAAGATGGTCAGGTTGATCATACATATCCAATTCATGTGAACTGATTGGTGGAAAATTGTTTTATCACAAAAAAATCTGCATTATAGCACAGTCAATAATAATCATTTTACTAGAACATTCGGACTAAAACTTTATCAGATGAAATTAATTTATAAATACTGGATTGATTTTATATTTTTCTTTTCACTTTGTGAAATTAAGAAAAGCTGTGCATTTGTACAGGGATTTCCAAAAAGTTTATGTTTCTTACTATAATATTACAGAATATTTTTAAAATAAATGGCAAATTTGCAGATATAAAAACATTGCCCTTATTTCTGATATATGCAGACATAGCAATTAAAAGGAAATTTTAACCACACTGGAACATTGGAGTTGAATTATATAAGATACAAAGGGTCAAGTATGGGAAATGTGAGCTGCACATCTTAGATAACTGAACAATGCACCACACGGGTGGAATATGACACTGCTTTTATACACACTTATTCAACAACCTCAATGGATGTAGAAAATATCGTTAAGAAACATTGGGGGATTTTGATGGTAAATGAGGAAACCAAACATTTTATACCCAGAACACCAAAATTTATAAGAAGAAGGGATATGAACTTGAAAGAATTGTTTGAAAGGGTGGATCCTGGAGATGATAGAGTAAAAAATAAGAAATTAGGCACATTCAAATGCGGGGCCTGTAATCAATGTAGGTACATTATTGATAAAGAGGAAATGTATATAGTATCTAGGAATTATGCAGTAAAGAGTTTGGGATATTTTAATTGCAACACTTGTGTGGTTTATTTAGTGTTATGTGAAGCATGTGGTAGTTTTTTGTTGTAAAGACAGAAAGGAACTTGAGAAGGAGGGTTTACGAGCACACGCACAATATTATAAAGGGGAAGGAAACCATTGCACTTTTCAAGCATTTCAAGGAATGCTTGAATTTTAGGTTCAAATTTACGGTTATAGAACAGGTAGTCAGTGATGCATGTGGGGGAAATTGGGAAGCCAGACTAGAATACAGGGAGTTGTTCTGGCAAATTAAGCTAGATGCAGGAAACCCCCCCCGGGCTTGAATGACTACATCAGTATTGGCAGTGTCCTCAGGTTGAGGTTGACTAAGTTATAAAAACTACAATTATAATATTAACATCATATACATATAAAATATACATTAATATTTTTATGTATTCTATATTGGTTATTTGAAATCATTATGACATGTTTTTATGCCTTTATAAGAGTACAGAATGTGTTTTATTGATATGACATGCTCAGGGATTTGAATGAAGTTTTACAATTGTATTTAAGGTAAATATATTTTTAAGGAGGGAGGGGTTAGTTAGTTAATGTTCACCTATTGGTTGATGGTATGTTGCTGGTTGTATTTAAATAATTAGTCATGCAATTTACAATGGTTCTGAAGAAGCCTGATAGTGGTTGTGTGAAAGCACTTAACCTTGGTCATTGTATTCTGCACTGTGTTTGTCGTATAAACTAACTGGTTAATAAATTCTCTGCTGTAGCTGTGGAGTCTTGATTTCTTCATAACTGAAAAAGAGACAACTGCAGAATGGGGGGGGGGGGTTCGAAGAAGGGGATATTTGAATGCTTCTAATATATTTTTTTAATTTTTCCTTTGTTGCTAGTGTTAGTCCCACTAAGCTAATGGTCTCTTTTCAGGGAAGACCCAAGGTGGTATTTGTATTACTAGGAGAAACTGGTATTTGTACTACTAGGAGAAATCTGGCCTGGGCATCAGTGAACTTCCTCTACAATGTGTGATAGGTGATGTGGGACCTTTTACATCCATCCAAGCTGCCACCAGCTTAAGCAGATGGGACCTCAGTTTAACTACTCATCCAAAGGATGACACATGAAGGAGTGCAGCACTCCCTCATTATGCTGCACTGCAATGTCATCAATCCATCTATCTGGTGTAAGAATAGTACCCACAGCCTTCTGCTCCAAAGTCAAGTGTGCTACCTGTTGAGACACTGACCCTGCTCAACAAGAAGCACACTCCAGAACTGCAGGGGCAACTCTGACTGAGAATGGAGAATACTGTTTTAGACAATTTAATACAGGGTTTTCCCCATCACATCCTGTCCCCTTTCAATTGCTCAAACAAAAGGGCCCTAAGACAAAATCAGGAAAATAGGGGTGTGTCCAAAGGTAGTGATAAGAATGGAATGTAGCAGATAGAGGCAGATTTAAGGCTTAAGAAGCATTAAATTGCAGAGACAGTTCTGGATGGGAATGGAGAACTTAACTGCAATGAGTCTTGTCACTGAATGCTGTTTTTAACAGTGGGGGTGAGTTTGGACAAAAGTGTATCTAGGGACACGGTTCCATCTAAGAGATACATGGCTTAAGACTAAATGGAGTAAGAAGGGTGAGGGAGAAGGGAATTGTAATAACTACGGCAAAAATAAAACAAAGGAAAATAGAATTTGGATGAAATTAGGACAATGACATTGAAAGTGAAGATCATTTCATATTCAATAAGTAGGAAAAGACAGGAAGGGACTGGTGGAGTATTGTTTTGATTCAACAGACCAAATTAAAAATTATGGGTGGAAAAAACTTGAGAAGTTAGCATTCTCCTTTGTCAGGCTTGATGTGTTATATGAGTCCAAGTGCCGTAGAATAATTTGTAAAATTTGATTAACATATCTCAAACACTGCAATGATGACTTATATATGGTTATATTAAAGGCCAGCTTGCATAGCCCATAGAGTTTGATAGTCTGCAAATCTCTATAATTAGATAGATTGATTTTATATATATATATATATATATATATATATATATATATATATATATATATATATATAGTACATGTGTTTGTGTGTAAAATGAAGTAATAGGACTTCTTTTCACAGTGGTAAATGCCATTTTTGTTCAGAGAGGATGTGCACTGAGATGATACTGCATCATAAAAATACAAACCCTTGTATCCTCAAAGGTAGAATGGAATATAGAATGGTAAATCATTATCTCATTGCAGTGTACATATGGATGTGTAAGTATAATTCTTTGAAAATGTTACTAAGAGATATCAAACAGTGCATGCCTTATATATGAACTCAAATATGTGTTCACTAAATGTAGGCCTGAACAGCCATTACAGTGGAGAGTTAACATATCCACTCATATTTGTTTTTTTTTATATATATATATAAAGAACAGGGAAAAGAACTGTATTCTGGGTAAGAAATGCTCCAAATATATCAGGCTGGCATTACCTCAGGACTAAATGCCATATGTATTTGTTGCAAATTTAGTAACTGCAAATATGCTAGAATCTCATCATAAATACAGGCACATACAAATGGTCCTGACAGCATGAAGACAAAGATGTTTGCATGCCTTTATATCTGAAAATTACTATGTGCAGTCTGTAGCTTAAGTGCCATGACTGGTTTTCCTTAAAATATTGATACAATAATGTCAGAATGGTTCAGAAAGGGACTCCTAGTAACTCTGCAAAGTTATGCGGTTGCCAGTTTTGCATCACTCCATTTCTAGTAAATATATTCTAAGGTCATGTGGTTTGGTTACCATGATGAATTAGGAACAGCTGGTAACCTAGATGTTGGAGGATGTAGGTGTAGGAAATAGAAGTGTGTGAGTAGTGCTAACTCATCTGTCTGGTTTGGGGTGGTTAATAAAAGTTCACATCATACTTATACCAGTGATGAAAAGGCAAATCATTGAACCATAGCATCTGAGATGCCTGCCATGCAGTACAGTAGCAGTGTAGTCTGATGCAGTGGAGATGAAGAAGCAGGTGTGCATCTCAAGGATAGAGTAGCAGGTTCTGCTTCAGCATTGGGCTTGTCAGACACTAGCTTAGGAAACAGGGCAGCTATCAGTTTTTGGTCAGTATGGCAAATATATTATTTATCACAAAAATGCAGATATTTTATTATCATTTCAGACGTAAAACTTAATGCATTTTTGCACAAAGGTAAAGGTTTCAGTTGTTTATTATTTTTTTTTTTTTGTTAGGAAAAAGACATAACAATAGAGATAGCGTAAAATTTCTGGACTTTAATGAACTGTATTCTAAAATTCCACTATACAAAGTAATTTATTTTTGCTTCTGAAAAGGGAGATGCAAGATGTGGCCTCGGGTGCCACTAGTATGTTTGTCATGTAGTGTGATTTTATATGTACTAGACAGCTTCAAAAATCACTTGTGATGAGGGAAATTCAGAAAATTGTGTGATGGGTAACTCAAGCCTGGAAATAGGGACACACCTCCAAAAATAGGTACTACATGCAAAGGGGTAGATCAAGCATGAAAACAGGAATGATCCTGCAAAATAGGGACAGTTGAGAGGTCTGGTTAGTTAGGTAAGTTTATCTAGGATATCTAATAGAGGAATGGTGTCAAAAGCTTTGGCTATGTCAAGGTAAGCTGTGTGTGCCAAGTTGCCTCAGTGATGTTTCCAAAGAAGTCAACTGAGTTTAACAAGCATGATCTATTCAACACCAACCCAAAGGGTGCTAGTGTCCATGTTTATGAGATCCATAATAACACGCTTGATTATCTTGAAGACATGACTTGTGAGGCTTATCAGTCTGTGGTTCTCAGGATCAGTGGTAGAGCCCCTCTGTATAGGGGAATGACAACTATAGATTTCAAAAGTTCATTCACAAGGGCAGATGAGAAGCTGATGCTAAACAGATTGATAGTGGCTCATTATGTCAATACTTCTCACTAGCACAGAAACATACTGACACATTATAGGGCACCATTGAATAAGTATTTTTCAACTCTGAGACAGCCTTTAAGATTTGTTAAAGGGTTATGTTTTGGGGAAAGCTGAAAGAAGGTCAAGCATGTGTAGGTTAGGTGGAGATAGGTGAAAGAGCTTGAAATTAATTTATCTGCTATTAGGTCAGCCATGTTGTCAGAAGAAAGCAGGTGGAAACATTAGGCATGATATTAGAGCAATGCTAGCTAGGTGTTGTTTCTAAGGTTGCTGGACTAGTTGAAGAAAGACTTGTGATTGCCTTTGATAGAGGAGGCAATCTGGAATTCATTCTTGGACTTAGAAGATATGATTTTGTGTCTTAGCTCTTTGTTTAACTTTTTTATCTTAATTTTAAGGAGTTTTTTTTTAATATAACTTGGTTATACAAGGAGTCTACAAAAGAGATATACTCTTAAACTTGACACTGCATTTGTTATGGATCGGGATTGATGTCTTGATGTGAGTGTTGCAGTGAGAAAAGAACCCCTACATGAAAGCAGCAATGTTTACTACTGGATTTTCAAGGAGGGGGAGGAATTTGAAACTCACAAAAGCAAAATAAAATGGCTCAAGCAGATTATTTTTGCCATATTTATGGTTGCTGTTTTTTAATTAGTTTGCTTTATTGTATGTAATTGACAAACAGATATATAGGTCTTCTATCTCTTCAAATATTCCTTATACATTTGGTTTTAAATGGAAGCATGCTACTATTGGTTAATTAGTTAATTGTTTTCTAGCACAGGGTATTTAAATGCACCATTGTGTGGGATTTCAGACTCTGATGAAGCACGTGTGTGAGTGTATATAGAATGAAAGCAATTAGCCTGTATTGTTTGCTTTATTATTTGTTTTATTAAACTAACTGTGTCTCTGCTGGAGCCATTTTGTTTTTGTTTGTTTTGTTCTAACAGTAAGCTTGGTAGTGTGTTGCTTGGAGGCATTTGAAACTCCCCAGAGCATTATGTAGATGAAATACAATTGCCTTATAGAAATCTATGAAGCTGGTAAGATTTGTACTAGTTTAGGATGGATTCTGGTGGTTAGAACCACTGCTTGGTGGTCAGCTTAGCAAATGAGGACCCAGTTATAAGCCTAGAATATGATAGTGCTATGTTTGCAATGATTTGGTTCAATGTACTTGATCCTTTGAGAATGAGCTTGCATTAATTGAGTCTAGGAAGCAGTGAACATATTTATTTATGGCTGTGTAAGTATCCCAGTGAAAAGATGGATCATTGAAATCCTTAAGTATAAAGGTGTTTGGTTAAACAGTAAGGGACTCTAGCTTATATAGTTATCCTTCATAGGGGTGGTTCTGTAATTGGCCAAAAAATGGTGGGGGGGGGGTCTTATTATAGCTACTAGGATGTGAAGGAATTTGTGGTTGTTATTTAGCTGTATTGTTGTAGAGGTGGAATAGTTGTGAAGATATATTAACATGCCACCACCAAATACAGAGCTACCTGTAGCAGGGTATTTGAATATGTAATAACCACATAAACTTTTTAGGGAAGGTGTGTTATCATTGCACTGGAACCATGTTTCTGGACTGATGCAGATGCCTAAAACGTCTATGGTTAGGAAGGCTTCTAAGGATGACAGATTCATATTTAGGCTGATAGCATTATATATACTATTCAGCCAACCATCTGTTATTTATAATAAGGCATCATACTCAGTGAAAATAGGATGATACTTAAGAATAGCTTTATACCTGCCTTGGATGTATACTCTGAGAGCTGCATTATGGTACCCTACAAATAATCCAGGGATGTAAGTCTCAAGCCATTCACACCCACATGACCAATGGCCATGCCATGTGTGTTTTGTGATGAAGGAACTAGCCCAAGACATGATAAACATAACCTTTTCCATACCATTACAAGCTTGGTGAGTGGTGCATGTGTGTGTCTCTGTATGCAGTCACTAATAACTAGGACATTTCTTTGTATTTCAGTTGTCCTGCAGTACATTATGAATTCAGATGGGTTGGTATAATAACTCCAGTAAAAAAGTAAAAGAAAAGCATCAAGAAAAGTGGTGATAGAGCTGTAATATGTGAAGTTTCATTATGCTGCTGAGGAGACACATAGACAAAGTTATGCCTCAGAGCCCTTTGAAGCTTGGAAGAACACTTATGAAGTACCTCAGCATAAACTGGAGGGCTTGATACCTGATTCAGCATTGACTTGACTGTCTTTAAGGTTAGTGTTGGGTTATCATGTACATCCTTCCTTGAACTGGGTGGTGAACACAATTACATTCTCAAAAATGGTGGCAAGCATTTTTAGGTGTCTCTGCAGGTAGGTGCTTATGGGTGGATGTCTAATGGTCCCCATGATTTCTTGCCCAATATTGTTTCTATGTTCCAAATAAGGCTAATTTTTAGATGAATGGTGTGACAATGGAACGTCGGTGTGGGCACTGATAACCTCCTGAGTGCTGCATGTATATTTAGAGGAGAGGCTATCCTCCAACTTCTGTAGGTATTTATACCACTAATTTAGATTTTACTGAGGGTAGAAGTAAATGGTTGTGAGTAAGCATTGAGGACCTGAGTGCTGCCACAAGGTAGCTAGTGCTAATCAATTGTCAACAGAGGGTGAGCAAGTGACCTGCAGACCCATGATGTCAGAATAATGTATTCTGATGGCATCTGGTGTGTCACTGGCTGACTATAACATTAACTATATTAAGTTAACTTAGTACCTAGCAGAGGGGTGTGCAGAATTTAGAAAGTAATGAAAGTAATGAAACTAATGGAAGTAATGGAAGTAATGAAAGTAATGAAACTAATGGAAGTAATGGAAGTAATGAAAGTAATGGAAGTAATGAAAGTAATGAAAGTAATGGAAGTAATAAAAGTAATGGAAGTAATGAAAGTAAAGAAAGTAATAAAAGTAATGGAAGTAATGAAAGTAATGAAAGTAATGGAAGTAATGAAAGTAATGAAAGAAATGAAAGTAATGGAAGTAATGAAAGTAATGGACACACATAGTTTGTACTCTAGTCAATCCTTAGATCCACATGGCCCAACTTGGCACTGCTTAAATAGATGTGGGGTACAGGGAGGATGGTGATGATGACGAGGAGGAGGAAGCAAAAGGTCACTTAACACTGTAAAACAGTATTTAATTTAGCTGGGTGTTTTAGGTTGCAGCTAGGTGCAGCACATTTTTCTCTAGAGGTTCTGAGGCACTGGTTGAGCAAAAGATAAGCCCGGGTTTGAAATACAGGCTGGGCATATGAGGAATAAGTAAGGGCACTAAGGCTACAGTCACAGAATGGTTCCAAGTACTTGTGTCTATGGAGTGCACCGAGCCCTATTGCTGACCAAAGTGTAACTAAGACAATTGAAAATTATGGCACACACAATAGAACGATAAAACAACAGGCAAGAAAAGACAAGTGTCCATCAGAAAACAATGTGCACAAATGCCAGTAGTGTCTGAAGTCATAAAAAAGCCGTAATACTTCCTTGTCTCACAAGATACTAATAATCTTATTTGTTAACTAGGTAGGCCCAAAAGACACGCAATCCCTTTGGATCCTAGAAGCAATGACTGGTTAAGTGGCTTGCTCAGTGTCACACAACAGGTTAACAGGGGCTGAGGGAATGAAACCCTGAACCAAATCTCACAACCTTAACCTCTGTGGCAATTGCCAAACAGGGAAACTACATTCAAGTCCTAAAAGGCCCCCAAACATTAGGCCTGTTAAGCTGTGTCCATATCAGCAATAATAGCAAAACAAACAAACAAACAAACAAAATACAGTAATAACATTGTTTTGCTGTAGTGCTAACAATCAAAGAATCAACTTCCTGAATGTAGTATTGACTGGTTTAAGCCAAAACCAGTTTAAATAAGTCCCAAAAATGGAAGATCAGCAGGGTACGGTAATGCAGCTCAGAGTACCCCAGTCAAATCACGGGCAATGGCTGGGCCTGCTGATTGTTGGTCAAAGATGCTATCATTTAATACCAGGTCAAATAAATAAGATTTAAAAATATCTTAAATAAGGCCAGAGTGGAACACTCCCAGTGCCACTGAGAATGAGACTTCCAAGGCACGGAGCTGAGCATCTTCCAGCATCAGGCAACCAGGGAGAAAATAGAGAATAATAAACTTCTTCTTGATCTTATGCTGACATAAGTGGTTCATCTATTCAGACAGCAGTCACATTACTTTCTGCAGTTATGGGAGATTTAGGAGAGCTATCCATTCCACTGGTATAAGTCCATGCCCTTAAATGGGACATGACATGTAATGACACTCATAATGTTCTAACCTGGAGTATATTTTGTAATTCTGACAACTGTATTTACAGTGCAGAACTACGTGTGAATGTGGGAAACATACATACATACATACTTAAAATGGTTGAAATATGCAAATATCAACACTGAACACTGACAACAAAAGGTAAACAAAAAAAATGTTGACATGTCACTATGCATGCATTGAGGAAAAAATAACAAGACATCATGGACTTCATTTGCATTGTTTCATCATTTACAGTCCATTTCATTCAGCAATTGTTCCAGTATTTAGACATCCTTGGCATCAGCTACATCATTTACAAGCACTCTTGATTAAAAATAGGAGTTACTTGGGTTATATATAAATATTTTTAGTACAGAGAAGTATATGCTGTGCAATATCATTAGTATACATATAGAATATTTGTTACTGTAAAGACTTGTTCAAAATCTAAGACATAGGAAAAGAAGATAAAAAGTATGAGCAGCTAAAATAAAGGACGGAGGAGAAGAGGCACAAGGAAGATAAAGGGGATGAGATGCTAGAGGAGGGTATAGTTGTGATAATAGTACACTCAATTTTGTGCAGCACAGAACTGTGACACAAATTCATATAGCTATATTAGTACCAGGTTAAGGGCAGTCGCGGTGGTGCGGCGGTTAGTGTTGCCACCTTACAGCAAGAGGTTCTCCGGTTCGATCCTTGGCTAGGGTGCCTTCTGTGCAGAGTCTTCATGCCCTCCCTGTGGTCGTGTGGGTTTCCTCCCACATCCCAAAGACATGCTGTAGGTGGATTGGATACTCTAAATTGGCCCTAGGCATGAGTGTGTGCACCTTCCATGGAAGGTCGGGTGCCAGGCTAGCAACTCGACACTGTAAAAGCTTCACTGCTGATCATGAGCAGACAGGTGATCCACTATGGTGACCCCTAACCGGGAAAAGCAAGAAGAAAGAGTACCAAGTTAACCAGGGGTGGTGCAGGTGCAGAGCCATTTATCTGTCAGGTGTTGCTTCAGCTGGCATTAAAAGTCTTTCAGGTTGCAGACTGTTGTTAAGTGGAGTGGGATAGTATTTTAGCTGTTAGTAATGCAGTGTGAATCCAAGGAATATCATGCATTTTTGTTAGGTTTAGCTTGTGTACTAGGAGCATATGGAAACATAAATACTATTTTAAACAGAAATAAAATGTGGCATTCTGTATATATTATCAATAGAGAACGTTTTGTCCTTATTGATATAAGGTTATTGTTGACAGAAATCCCAAATGTGCAAACTCATTCTGCTGGTAGAAAATTATTTAAACTTGGCAGTTTGGGTATTAGAATCAAGCATTTCTTTGAAATTGAGGTACAGGTAAACATTCACTAATCTGGCACCATCAGGACCTGAGGAGTACCAGATTAGGGAAAATGCCAGAATAACAGAAGGATCATGTATAAGCAGTAGATAAATACCATATCATGCCTTTAAAATATCATGTAAACCATGAAAGTTGGATAATAAACGAAACAAAGACATTTAATGAAGCAGCAAGTGCAATTTTAATGAAGTAATGTACTGTACACGCACAGGTAATACCGTATTTGTACAGTTCAGTAAATAAAGGAGACATCTGGGTAAACAGAAGTTGGTAGCTTGGCTATGCTCTGGATTTTGAATTGTTTCCTCCTCTGTTGTTTGTTTTCTAGCAATTTTTTTGAAAATATCTTCCAAGGTTAGCTATTTCATATACTTTGGTCTCTCTCTGGTTAGCTTATCCTGCAGCATGTAAATACTTATTAGTTCTTGTTCAGTGCTAAAACATTATTGCTCTAATCCTTTCAGTCATTCAGCTGTCAAGTCAATTAGCCTGTCAAAATCACTTGTGTTGTTCTCAATTAGCCTGTCAATTGAAAGTCTCTCTTCTACAGCTTCCTCGTCATCATCACTGCTTTCTCCTCCACTATCTTCTTTCTCAATGTCTGAGTCAGTATAATGATCAACAGTGGACTCATCCTCATCTACATTCATCCAGTCTTTGGCATCGTCATCATCCAATCTCGATGCAAGATCCTTGGCAACAGGATTAGTTAGCTCTTGAACAAAAGAAAGCAGTTCCCATATTGTCTGTTTTTCCTTGAAAACCCTACAGCCTAAAAAGTAATTTTCAGTCTCCTTACCAGGTGTAAACTCAATCATTAAACCTGGCCATAATTTATGACAACTATTCTTCAGTGTGGATGACTCCGCTGACTGCCAAGAATTAGCAGCACAGTAAATCATTTTTTTCATATGAAATTCTTTTAGAAATTCCTGGACTTGTTTACCAGCATTAACTGCACTCATTTGGTGCCTCATAAACAGAGAATGATACTTTGACTTAAAGGAATTCCATTGTCCAGGGGTTGAATTAATGATGTACAGTTAAGTGGCAGGTAGATACCTAAAACATTCCTCGGGATTCAAGAAGCTCTGTGCAAGGACGGTTTTAGCCTTGCGCCAAGCATCCTTACTACATATGGTGCAGCAGCGGCATGCGAATATGTATGAGGGCATGCCGCCACACCCTCAACATGGACAGGAAACGTGTGCGAGTGCAGGGGGCGTGTACAAGTGCTCTACGGAGGCATAAACATGCCCCAACAGTTGCAAAATCTACTATGCCTACTAGTAGAGCCTGCCTCTAATAGTAAGTCAGTAATTCAGTTTCCATGGATACCGAAATGTATGCTAAGCATGCAAGAGTGTCCATGAACAGTGAAATAAAATTGAAGTAGTAAACACACAAGCACGTAGTAGAATGTTGAGCCCTGTCCCTAGAACTTTCACAATTAGATTTCCCATGTCCCTATTATACATTTGAATTGCTGCAATATCGAAGGTGCAAGCAAAGTGCAGCATGTTTACGCATCGCTGCCCTCTGCCGAGCGTAGCTTACACATCAAATTCAGTCAAATAGAGAAAAACATGCGGAATCAATGTAAATGTCAATAGTGTAGTGTTTAGAACATCTGCCTAATGAGCAAGCAATCACGTTTCGAGCCCAACAATAACAAATATCATTTTCCATGTGGAATGAATGTCGTTTTGCTGTAAAACTGACATCAGAGTATCGCATGAGATATTTAACTTAAATATCATTCAAGCAAAGTGGCACTGTCATAATGAATAAGGCACTAGTAAGCAGGTGTAAGCACAAATAAGCAGCAGTAAGCACATATAAGTACCAGTAAGCAAGAAGTCTGAGTGCGCTTGCGCCGGTCTAAGCAGTGCCCAGCATAGGAAATGTATATAAGTATGTACAGATATATAATATATATATATATATATATATATATATATATATATATATATATATATATATATATATATATATATATATATATGTATATGTATGTGTATGTATATATATATACATATATATATATATATATATATATATATATATATATATATATATATATATCTATGAAGAAAGAACAACGTAGCAATAAAGCATACAAAAGGAATGAGAAGGGAATCAACAGCAACCCCAGTATTATATAGCGTTGTCAGCGTACGTCATATCAAGCTGGGCAGGAGTGAGCAAAGCACTGCTATTACAAGTGGGAGTAACATTGTTGATCTGCTAAGTCTACTTTGCACACAGAGGAAAGTCCCTGGTGGGACTACCCAAACATTGATAGGCTATTTGGCCATCCGACCATTACACAAGCAAGGGCAGGTATGTTCAAGGACTAAATGGTGGGAGAGCCTGAGAATACATGGGTTGGGACAACATACGTGTAGGGCCCTTAACGCTCGGGAGAGGGCAATGTGTGGAGGTGTGTCATGGCTGTGATAACAACTGGACAATGGATGGTATGTGTGTATGTTGAGCTCGGGTGGGGTGGAGAAACTATGGGTATGAAACTATGGATGCAGGCATGCCAGGGTTGGATGGGCTGGTTCTAATTGAACTGCGCCATGGAGGTCAGCGAGTTCGTTATAAATATATATGCATACACACATGCAGACATCAATATGTAGAAGAGCATTCTCTGTAACACATTCATTCCATTTGCAGAAATAAATAACATGAATGTGCCCTTACAAACCTCGACAGTAGATAGAATAATAGGTTGTGCATAAGAAGGAAGGGACGAAACTGCTAAAATGCAAAAGTGTTTACAATGTCCGAAGTCAGTGCTGTGCTGAAAAAAATCAAATGTGAGGACTTTCCCACACATGGAATCATTCCTGTGATCTGCCTGCTACAGAAATGTCAATTACTAAACCAGTCTATTTGTAAAAGAATTACACCGAACTTGTACATAATTAGGCTGTCATGTGTAATGTGTGCATTACCACATAGTCGTACTTATTAATTTATTGTAGTGTCATGTTAATGGGAGTAAGGATGTAATGAAGTATAGAGTCTAATCTTGACATAAACACATGTGTGAGACAACCCAAAAATTGCGAATAGTGTCCTTTTGGTCGCTCATGTCACCAATGTTTGTGGACTAAAAGTTTGGGAGTTCTGAGGATACGTGTAGTGAGTCAACTGAAGGCATGGGTCTATAGGAGTAGGGAGTGGCCAATGTGTAGTTGTGTGGATACATTGAGAATCCAACTGGAGAATGGATGACTGCAGTGTTAGGGAGGCATTGGGGCATATGGGTATATATGCAAATGAAGCAGCACAGCAATAGTGTATTGGTTAGAGCAATATATTAGTTAGATATATGTGTGTGTGTGTGTGTGTGTATGTGTGTGTGTGTGTGTGTGTGTGTGTGTGTGTGTGTGTGTGTGTGTGTGTGTGTGTGTGTGTGTGTGTGTAGATATACACAGATATACAGCTATGATAGGAAACACCACAGGCAGGATACAACTGGAGGGGTACACAGTGCACCCGTATTTCTAATCTTGGAACACAGACAGGAGCGTCCCTTGTGGGACACCCCAAAAATTGGCAAGATCAAAAGAAGGTGATAAACCGAACATTCTGGCTGGGGCGTATACATACTCGAAATACAAGGGTGGGAAAGCCTGATGACCGATGGGTCGACACAATTGTATGAAATGGGTCCCGTGAAGTGGATAGTGGGCAGCATGTAGTGGTGTGTCCAGAACCAACCAGGACCCAGAGAAATGATGGGTGCTGTAGAGGAGGTGCGGGTGGGGGAACTATGGGTAGCTACTTATGGGTCTAGGTGTGCAGGTGTTGGCCGATGTGGGCCTATATGGACAGCCTTAGGGATGTAAGCAAATGTGTTAATTGGGCAGAGGCATTGCCCAGTGAGCAGCCACACCAACTACAAGTCCCACTGCAGCAAACTGTAATCTATATGGCAAGGAAAGGAATAACCAGATGTAGATGTATATATGTAGAGTATGTGTGTGTATATCTACCCATAATGGCATAGAGATAAGCCTCTTCCTTTCCGTAGTACAAATATATGGATATGATACAGCAGTTACGAGTTACATATGTTCACAGGCCGTGAATATGGGGGTGAGGGGTCCAATAAATAGACATGTAACATGTAGCATCAACCCGCCCACCCCCCCAGCTAGGCCGGTGAGACATACAGACACGCAATAAAAGTAAACACACCACTGCTTCCCAGACCACCAGCAGGATACTACCAGTGGGAGAGACCTGCCAGGTCTAATCTTGAAACATAGACATCGATGTCCCTTGTGGGACACCCAAAAATTAATGATCATTGGAGGCAGTCCCAGTAATGATTCATCAAATCAGGCTGTAGATGTACATGGACCAGTAGGTTGTGCAAGCCTGATAACCCATGGGTTGACACAATGTACGACATGTGTCCCGACACGGGGTGAGCGGGCAGTGTGTAGTGGTGTGTTTATACCCCACCTGCACCCACAGTAAGGATGAGTGCTGTAGAGGAGTGGCAGGTGGGGGAACTATGGGTATGCAACTATGGGCCTAGGTGTGCAGGTGTTGGCTGGCACAGTCATATTAGGACCACCCCGGGGATGTAAGTAATATTCCGAAATGGTCATAGCTGACGCCCATACCTCTCAACCCCTAAGAGCAAATCCAGTGGACAGGACATAAACCATTGGGGGAACAAATAGGGACCATACCTCTGAACTGCCCCGATTTCCAGGGATGTCCCTAATTTCGACTCAGTTTCTAACTCAGTCCCACTTAATCCCTCCTAAAACTAGTGACTTTTGGAGAAAAGGTGGTGAATTACATGTAATGAATAATGACAATAATTAAGAGTTATAAACATCATTTACCTCAGAAAATGTGTATGAATTCTTTTGCTCTGAGTCTGTCAATGTGTCAGGGTAATAGCACCAATAATTTAAATGTGTCCCTGATGTTGTTATGACATGTCCCTGATTCAGTTGGTATTTTTCCCCAATTGTATGAGAGGTCTGATAGAGACAGAAAGCACATATTCCACTGACAACCTTAGAAAGATGATAGAATATTAGGTATGCAGTAGAATGACTCTGCTGAAGGATGTGGGTTCCAAAACCCAATTACTTGTTTGTATTGAAGAGTGTTAGCTCCCCTGTATTAGCCAGACAGGTACAGATTGTAAGAGGAACACACCAATAATATGAATCAAACTCTGGACAGTCCGTGGATTCCATACAGTCAAACGGCATGCTTTCGCCTAATGGGCAGCCATTCCCGATACTGTAGGCATGTAATCCGATGTAACAGGCATCCCAAGGTAGTATCGTAGTCCTCACTCCCACCCAGGGGTGTGAGTGTCAGATGCAAACACCAAATGCAGTGCATTTGCAAGTGCGGGAGAAAGTGGGTGTAAGCCTGTTTGGCCACCAGTATGTGAGTATTACACTGGTGAAGCAATGTAGAGGCTAACTGAGTGTAAGAAACTGTAACCGGAGGTTAGCATTGCTTAGCTCCATGCAAACCCATGCACACCCACTCACAACTGCTTTAATGTGCCTTAATCACTCCGTATCCAACGGCCTTGTTCTGCCCAGCAACAAAATAAATGGCCTCTGCAAGGCTCGAAACCAGGACCCTGCACACACAGCTATTGTGATTTACCACTAAGCCATGGCAGATATACAGACATCGGATCTTAACACAAACATATCATCCAGTGCAGTCATTCAACAGTATAGGAAATGTAATCCATCATGTAGATGTATGTGTGAGTGTTTATGTCCAGATATAGATACATACATATATATAGATATATCAAGAACATCCCGTGTTACAACAAAACATTACAAAGGAATGAAAAGGGAAACACCAGCAATGCCTGTATTATGTAGTGGTGCTGCCCTATGTACTATCAAGACTCCCTCAGACAGACATGTGTCATTAATACACGCAAACATTTGTACATTGGCCAAATACATCACTCTGTGCATTTTATGTACATTAACACAACAGTTTCTGTCCAATCTCTATGTGAGAACAGTACTCTTGCAAGGTGCTGCGTGCGACATCATCATCATGAAAAAGGTAAATGGGGTAACCATAGAGGGACCAGTAGTGTTGTGTGTACAATGGGGTCGTCTGCATCACATGTACCTAGAACCTTTCGGAGTCATGTGCATACCAGGATCGTGTGCCTGAGAGACAGGGGTGAGGACAACTGGCGTATGTTGTGATGCATATTAAAAGGGTTACATATGTCCAGTGGATACGTGTGTGAAATGGACAGCTATGTATGGGGCAAATGGGGCAAATGTTGTTCTAGGAACCGATTGGCCTTTTGTTTCCATAGGGTGAGAGTGGGATGTGGGGGAAGGAGAGTAGGTATGCTCGTGGAGGATAGGCTGGGTAGGATGACAGACAAGACAGCATAAAGGGTCGATATATGGCACATGTGGGGGGATACACCTTGGACGGGGAGGGGTGTTCGGCAGTCACAAGCCCATGAGCCCCCAGATGAGAACAGTGGGATGGAGGTCCCCAGCCATGGGCAGCCACCACTGCACCAAAACAGCCACAAAGGTGGCAGTGCTGGGGGCTGTCTAGGAGGACAGGCTCACCCCTTTAAATGTGACACTCTGCCCTCGAGCTGATGCATCTGGCCTCAAAACCCCTTATTGAGCCCCCTATGCACCATGTTCGGGACAGTATGACAGCGGACATGTTACTGTCTGGACCTGCTCCCAGGGGGAACAAGCCCCATTCTCTGTGGCGGTTCCACCAGAAGGTGGTGCAGAACCAACAGAGGTGGAGGTCCAAGGCTGGGCCCCAGATGTGCTGGTGCCCGGTGCCATGGCCAGCTGAAGTGGGACAGGAGGTTCTGCCAGGACCTCCAAACCCATACAGCCTATGTTGGTGCAGTTAAAACACAGATATGGCTTAGTAATAGTCAACAACATTCAGGATTACTTATAACAGCATGCATAGATATGACCATCAACCCAACACAACAGATGGTATACATTTGCAGAGGGAGCACAACACATGCATATATACTGCATGACATCTGTACAAAGTGTAGAAGACTTGTGACTGCAGCTATGAACAGTGGCCCATTATTGCCATGTCACTGAGAACCCCAGACAGTGTCTGTCATACCACTGTTTCATGTGACATATGTCCAATCAGGGATGCAATGGCAGTAACTCATCACTGTCACCATGTACTGACTGCAATCCTCATGCTATGCTCCTGCAGTTCACAGATGCTCACAGTTCACAGATGTTCAGTGAGTAACACAGGAAACAAATGGTTCCACACACTGACTTATCCACAGATGGAACTACAGATGGGGGTCCCTCACAAACAGAGCACTGTCTTTTCAGTTTTAAAACATGCAAAATAGCATTACCACACTCAACTTGTTAAACAGGCAGTAGTCTCAATGAAGCATATGAGGAATACCTATTGATTGGTTATTTAGAAATGCACTGTGATTAATTGGTTGTTTTTTAAAAGTTTTTTGTATTTAATGCTCTAATTAACTGGAATTGATTGTATCTGATGAAGTCATTGTGAGGAGCAGGCAGCATAATCTCAGCTAAGCGTTAATTATTGTGGATGGAATATTGTTTGTTTTACATGTCCAGTCATTAAACTGTGGAACCTTGCTGGTGTTTCGATGCTTTTTTGGTCCTTTTGGATTTACTTGGTTTATTTCAGATTGGTGTTTTTCTTGGTTTGTTTTGTGCTTTCCGATGGAATGGGAGGCGGAACACCTAAGGAAGACATGGGGAATCACGGAGACTGATAGGTCAATTGACACAGTTGATTGACCTCTTGGCCTTCCTTTTGCCAGCGTTCAACCGAAGCAAGGAGAAGAGAGTACAAGTGTTGGAGGCGGACCGAATGGTCAAAGGGAGCAAAACCGAAAAAAAGCGCAACAGTGGAAATGTACATCTCGACCTTGCAGGAGAGGAACCGAATGGTGAGACTTTAATCGGTTCAGACCCGAGGGTTTTCAAACTGAAATTGAAAACAGATCATCTTCTTTGTTGGCTGATGCAGGCTATACTCCGGACAACCCACAGGAAACCACAGTAATAAAGTTACTGTTAGTAATTCGTTCCACACCTCGTGGAAAACACATTGCCTTAATGACTGGTTAAAAAAGCCTTTTAACATTGAATTAAAAATGGACAAAAGCGGACTACTGCAGATGGTATTAATATTTAATTGAATAAATTGCATAAAATAATAATGAAATTGAAAACTGTGACTGTAGAGAACGAATATTTATCAGAGTGCATTACTAGAAGGATGGTCTGCAGTGGTCTTAGAATATTTAAGTTTCCCAACAATGTTATAAGGAGGGCACTTTTTCATCAGTAATTGTTGAAAGTTTTAACCAATGTGGTATTGAAATTTTGAAATTAATTATTCAGGAGAATAATAGAGTGCAAGATTTATTACAAAATGAGATAGAGACATTAGATTTATGTGTTAAGGAAGACCTTATATTTCAAATAAGAGAAAAAAGGGAAGTATTACAAAAATAAGGATGATATTGGAGAGGAAATGTAAGTGATAATAATGAGAGAGGAAATAAAAGTAAGTTAAAAGAGATATACATGAACTCAACAACACTCATTACCCTAATACCCTTTAAGAGGAGGAATGATGCTTATCAACAAAATGGTGACCAGCCTTTTGTTTATTATGAGATGAAGGTAAAGAAAGGGAATTTTAGATTATGATGATGAATTTCCCCTTTAATGAGAGATTCTCATAGTTCTCTTACAATAAACAGGATATAAAAAATTTCAAAAAAAGGGGAGGGGGGGAGGTAGGGGAATTAATACACCCACCCCTACTAACGAACAACATTACAATGCTATTGAAATCAATGGTATCACACATACATTTGGAAATTTTACCATTTATAATTTTAGTAATATTACTCCAACTGAAATACATTTTCAGCTGTTGAGTAAAGGTTTTTAATTCATCCCATTTATAAAGGGTGAATTGGTCAATACTATTATAGATGTCAAGCTTTTCCTAGGGAAAATTAATCTTGGTATTTTGTTTGCCTCTGAGAGTCCAATGACAAGAGTAGTCTGCCTCCCTCAGGACAGTTCCTAGTCCAGTAGAAGTACATACAACCACCCTTGCATCCACAGGTCAAAAAAATGGCAAAATATGTTTCTCAATGAAGCATAGCTACACTTACATGGTGTAGTCATGTCTGCACATCACCCTCCTGTCTTTAGGCTATTTCCCACTGTGTATGTTGTTTGAGGAACATCCAGATATCATCTGTGATGCCGTTTACCAAACACCAGATCCAGGTACCACTCACAGCAGCTGTCATGGGCAAACACCAACATGATCTTCCTAGATATTGTACTGTGTTTCCATGCAATTGGCTATGGGAACATCATCACAGCTGTTCCACATGCAATTAGCTAGAGGAGGACTGCAATAGGTGCAGAGGCCAACACCTGATCATGACCATCACTTACAAAACACAAGCTGCTTCTGAGCAGGTGTACAACTCCAGATCCACCAGAGAGTGTGTGGGAGGGACAGACAGAGGCAAAGTACATCAAAGAAGGGCTCGGGGAATAAAATTAAAGCATCATCTGTCAAACACCTACCAGTACAGGGGTTCAAACCCCTGACTGACTAGTCATTACTATTACACATGCATGCAGTTACTCCATGTGCCAAAAGCTGACATGTTGGTGTGCTGTAAGAACATATATGTGTGCTGGTGAGCGACATCTGCAACAGAGATATAGTAGACATACATTAGGTGTAGCACACATGGCTGTCCACATGAACGGATGTCATTGTCAACACAACCACACTCTCTAATGGACTCACATTGACACACTTTGCCAGGCTCACAAATACACTTCCTAACTACTTAGTTTGCCACACTGCAGTAATGCACAGGTACTACATAACCACAGGGGATATCCGGAGGTTCTATGGGCTAGGGCATGTGAATGTGTTTGACATCAGTCAGTATGCCAATGGGGGTTATACTGGGAGTGGCTGTGGTTGGGAGCATCTTACCCCACATGCAGACACAAAATGCCAGTACTGACATGCATGTGTGCATTGCTTCATGGGTGTGTAGTGGTTGGCTGTGCAAGATGGCTGTACAAGGCTGGGTGAGGGGTAATCCTTGGCATCACACCACCCGACAGTAGTGTGCAGTGTGGTACAGGGGTGTAGTGTCTGCAATGTCCCACACAGATGGGTATTGTATGAACTGTCCTGACATCCTGGTTACCATTGTGCATGGCCATAGCTTTGCAATGCATGCCATGTCTGTGTTTGAAAGTCCTTGACATGGACATTGCCTGGGATGTGCATGTCCCACAATAATGTACAGTGACATGTACATGTGTACCTGGTTTGGCTGGCACATGTTGTGTACACAGACTGTTATCCTCAGATATGCCAATACTGGCTGGTGTGGCAGGACCTGCTTATAGACAGCAGGTTGATCCTGCACCTGCATTGATAGCATGATACAGGTATTCCCTGGTGTCAGTGGCATCGGTCCATACAGGGCACATCTGTAAGGCATTGTATGGCCTCTGTGGATCACATTTGATGGCACCACATATGTTGCAGGCATCCAGTGGGGAACATAGTGAAGGCACATTGTCCACAATTATGCACCTATTGTACTGCAGTACAGGGTGCCATGGCCTCTGCAGCCCACTGCAATCACACCATGCCTACTATCTGTCATCAATGTGCAGGGTACTAGCAACATAGCGGGATATTCTAGGCAAGTGTGTTTGTGTATGACACATGGGTTTAGAATGTATTCCGGGTAATAGTAGGGTTGCATACTTTGTTCACCAGGCCTTTTGCCAGATGTAGGGGTATGGCTTGCCAACACAGTCCCTTGGCTGACTGACATCTGTACTCCTCGTGAGGTGGACATTGTGACATATAATACAGACACCATATAGGAAAACTACAAAATCTACTCCCCAACATGTCCAGTGGTTAGACACTCACAGCCACCTCCACACAGGCTCTGACTGTTAAACACACACACACACACACACACACACACACACACACACACACACACACACACACACACACACACACACACCTGCCATGTTTTGGAATAGAACCCCTATCTAACTAGTTTATCACACTACAGCAATACACAGTTACAGCGCACTCTACGGAGAATACTGGGTTACAGCAGTCCCAGAAGTGTATTCATAAGGTGGGTGACATAAGCAGGATTGCCAAAGAAGGGCATTTCAAGTGTACTGCGAGATGTACATGTCTGTTACCTGCGTGTACCCACTGCTTACTGTCAAGAAAACCCATTTACACCTGCTTACAACTGTCTTATGCAGTCCTAAGTGACAGTTTCAAGAAGGCTGGCAGGTCTTGAACCCTGGACCATGCACACTGAGGTCACTGGATGTACCACTAAGCCATCTGGGTTGTATACATGTTGTATGTGGTCTATAATGCACATCTTACTACAGGTATTCCACAGTACTGAAAACAAATGGCACAGTCATTTCGTGTACATATCTACAGTACCCTTGAATGTACTGTACTCTGTGAAACAACAAAGACAAGTCTACATCTGTACAACTGTCATAACTACACACACACACACACACACACACACACATATATATATATATATATATATATATATATATACACACACACACACACACACATATATATATATATATATATATATATATATATATATATATATATACACCTTAGTAACAAAGGGCTTGTTGGATGCACTGACTCAAATTACACAAGGTGGCAATGGGTACGCTCATACACTTAGTAGCACAGGGCTGTTCGGGATGCACTCCGATTCTAACCACAGAAGGCCACAGTGTGCATGCTCATACACTTACATGTACAGAACACTTGATGGAATCCTATTGTAAGTTTACAGCTAGGTACATCTTACCTGTCAGTATATATGCACATCATACTGGTGTGCTACCTGATACCTGTATGTGGCCCATAAATTATATATCTGTGTCTGTGCTGTGTGATATACATGAAGTACTAACATATATATGTTAAGTATACACATTCATGCATGTGTGGATGTGACAGACAATAGGTTAGCTGGGTCACACAGGCGGATACTACCTACAGCATGTGTCACACACCTTGCTGCCCTGAAAGGCATACATTGATAGCAGGTTGTGGACAGTGGCATTATACATGGAACAGTGGTATGTGCAAGCATAATGTGTGAGCCACATTATGCAATGGTACTGAGGTGCAGGTGTCAAGATAACCTCTACTGGCTGTGTTAGTAGTTGTCATTATTAGCAGGAATGCTACCCTAAGTATATCTCACATTGGTCATATACACAATTACTGCTGCTGTCCGTCACCTTACATGAGCCATTTGCTACCAAGCACATTAATGCCCTCGCAGTGATGTCATGGTTCGAGTGGCAACTGCTAGACCAAAACAATGAGCCAATGTCCTGCTGTTATTATGAGGTTGTCCAGTGTCTGTCATTCTGGGCTGTCATGACTGAATGATGAGCCTTCAACACAGAGCACATGCTTCCATGTTTCACATGTGCATGGATAATGCCTAGGTCGCATTTACCCATATAGCCGCATTCCAAGGCAAATGTCCTACAGCCAGAAGTAACACCCTGACACCTACAAGACAATTGCATTGGATACTTATGCTAACCAGTGCTAGATGTGTGGCTTTAGTAATCCATTTGCTCAATGTAGAACCTACAATGGGGAATACTGACATCTGTGCAGTGAGGAATACCTGCCTCAAGGCTCTGTAGTGCACAATTGCACTACCACCATATAACTCAGATCCAGACATGTGGGCCATAACAGTGGTATGGACCATTCAAGGTGGTGGTGTACACATATTCATAAAGGCTACTCACATGTAAAGACCACTACTCTGACATAAAGCATCACAGATGAGTCAGGTACAGGTGACAGTGGAAAATGATGCATTCTAGGTTGTATCCTCATATACATCCACCACCTTGTCCCCAGACTACCAACACACATCCATATGTGCTATGACATAGTATGGTAGACCACCAGATAACCCTCGATTGGTGGACTGTACCTAGGCCTATATAAACTGTGCAAAGTACCCATGTACAGACACAGCTGCATAATGTGTTATGCAATGCAATAATACCACTGTTTGTAACCAACTCAGTCGTACACATACCAGGGTCCCTCAGATGTTGTCAGCATTAACACGGTCAACTGTTGCTGTACACCAGTAAACAACACCCTCATGGTTGGATATGACCTAACTGTACCTGCCCTGGATATGTACATCCCCCACTCATACAACATAAATGGCATTACCATAACTTTCGTTATCCTTTCTACATACAGGTGGCTACAGTCATTACACACATGCACATTGCAGATTGCATGCTAACAGTACATAAGGTTTGATATCTATATTAACAGAGGTAATATTCCCTCTCTACTGGTCACCCATGGCACCTATCATATAAGACCCCATGTGGCATGTATGTCTTTAGACATGTCCACCTAATGCAATGCCTATAAACTTACCCAAATAACAGGATCATAGGCTTGTATTGACAGACTCTGGGAAATCAAGCTCTGCTCTGTATGTTCCTGAGTAGTCACAGGTGATATGTTCATGACATGTACAACTATGTGTGGCCACAGCTCATACATATACCCCATGTCAACAATTGCAAGCCATGCATGCTGTGTGCTGTTTGGACATTAGCCTTAGTACCACAATAGCCAGTACATGCTGGGGTGAGATTTTTACAAGCCACAGACCTTGCACATGCTTGAATGAGTGTACAGTCTCTAACAGAGAGCTGGCACTCTTCCAGTAAACATGAGGTGTGTGTGGCAAATATGATGTGCTCACTGTTGACCATTACAGTGCCCTGGCTTCACCATGGCACTGTCAAGTAACAGTTTGTAGGAGCATGACATGGAATAATGCTGTGTGTGTCTCGCTGATATGTGCTGTTGTCATATATGTACACTTGGCTACTCGGTGAAGGTGGTGGTGTCCTACCAGTACATGAATACAACATCCATTATGGTGTAATACTCGGCTATGTTTCACACATGGCGTGGGGAAAGTGTGGAATGTATCCTCTTGACCTGCTAGTACACTTACTGATGTATACCGCATATGTGTACATTCACTGATGTTTGTGTAGATTCCATGTGTGTGTAGTGTCTGATGTCTGAAGGTGACTGTTGTCTTAGTAAATCATGCTGTTGCAATACAGCCTCAACATTGCCATCTGTATATGGTGATATGCTCTAAGTACAGTAAGCTGTACATGAGGTATGGACAGATGTTTGGACATGACTACTAAGTGGTGAGGCTTCTTTGCAGATGAATGATTACTGAGGACAGCTCGCTGGTGTGTTACAACCAGTCCTACAATAACCTGTCTAACTGCTAAGGTTGGGTTTTGTTAATTGAAGTGGAAGACAGACAATGTAGAATGTTGTAAGGGTAACACTGAAGGCAAACCTCATGACACCTGTAACAGTAATACCTCCCCAGTGCATATATTGTGCATATATCAGCACAGGTGGCAAAGGAGAGCATCAGCAAGCTTTGTACCGGATGCAATAGTGCTGTACTTCTGTAATACCTATCATGAGATAGGCAGGTGTTTGATTCACAGTACTGGCACGTGTGGGTGTGTGTGTCCATATATGAAACGTATAGTTGGGAATACATCCCACATGTTATCACTCTCCTGAACACTGTTGTTGACACCAGTACAGAGTGAAGTGTAGAAAGAAAGGCATAGGCAGGTGGTTGAACCTCACACATGTAAAGTGTCTGTATGTGTGTAGCATAGGTGTATATCTTTGTGAATGCCACAGTGTGTGTGTGTGTGTGTGTGTGTGTGTGTGTGTGTGTGTGTGTGTGTGTGTGTGTGTGTGTGTGTGTGTGTGTATGCCTGTCCATGTATATGGCTGTCTGGTCCCTTGAGGGAGGCTGTATTTTACCATAGTGAAATGTTAATGCCCCCTACCCCCATCCACTCAAATCAATCTAGCATCCCTGTTGATATCATCAATCATAGATGGGCATTCTAACTGCCTGTTAACATGTACACCCTGGGGTTTGACCTATTGTTACATAGCCTACTGATGGACCACACTCCCCACATACACTCACTGCACTGTAGTATCCCTGTCGATGTCCTAAATCTTAGGCCATTCCAACTACCTGTACATGTATAATCTCTGTGGTGTGTCTTGTAATTGAGTAGTACTATAATGATGATATGCACATAGGCAGGGGTTCTCATCCGAACAGTGGCAACTGTGTGTGTGTGTCAGAGTGTGTGTTACTGTGTCTGTGAATCCCTGAGTGTGTGGGTGTGCCTGCGTTTGCATGCTGTCATGGCAGTGGGTATTACTGCTTCCTAATGAGAAGCCACTATTTCCACTGGCCTTTACCCTTGTCATCCGGCATACCACTCTTTACCTCCTCTGCGCTCCAGGTAACTATACCTGTGATATCACCCACTATGGGTGTGACAGCTCTGAATACAGTAGCTTACTACACAGCTATCATGCTCTTGGATCATTAGAACAGTAAACATAATTGAAACATTACTGTGATGTGGAAGCTACAAAGTGCATGCAGGTATTGTCATACTGACCTGTGGGTAGTCAACATGTGCATATGGGACACTGACCGCAAACACCGACATTCCTCGGCACATGCAACTTCACCTGAAAGAGGAAGGCGGAATGTCAAGATCAACATGCTGTTAGTGTTGGTACACATGATACATACTATCAAACATACAAAATGCATTCTAAAACTGTATTACATGGTATGTCTACTGCCTGTCAACACTACCCAACAATATTAATCTACAATTGTCTACCTAGTATGTTCACCCTGTGCATCAGACAATATGGGCATGTCCCTTCACCGATAGTGTGGATGACAGGGATGCGGCACAGGCATCATCATATGCACAGGGTGATAATGTTTGCCAGAGGCCTAGGCTGCACCATTAGATGACATCATGTGTGTGTGTTTGGGCCTGTGATATCATTGGGCATGTGTGGATGTTAAGCATGTGTGTGTTGAGGTGCCCTACATTTGTTTCCAGTGTGTGTGTATGCATGCACACAGGTCTGGCATGTAGCTGGCCTATACAGGGGTATTATTGACAGCTGCAGACTGTACAAGGCAGGTTTCACAGTTCACGGTGTCCGGCCACATGATCTGTGCCTGCCAGGGGTTGCATGGGCACTACCAGGCAAAGGTCCAGATTGGGTACTGTCTGATGACATATGTCCACTGGAATCGTGTCCCTGTTGGGACCATCCAGGGCCACATGCACATGGCCTGCTGCGTCCTGGTGTAGACTGCACAGCACCAGCTGCATTGCTGCTACTACTGCCACTATGGGAGAGGGCATATGCAGTAGCATATTCACGTAGACATTCAACAGGTGATGTAGCTGACCTATGTTCACGTGCTCGATGCTTCACTCCCACCAGATGTTCCAGCACAGACATTCCACACTCGAGGATTGACATGCCGCGGTCAAGGACTCCCACCATGTCACCCAATTGTCTATCCAAAACATCTGCAAGATGATGGTGAGCATTTGCAAGTGCCTGGATGTTGTCAGTTAATGAACGGACAGCAGCCCTCTGAAGTCTCAGACCTTCTCTGTTGTGCCATTCAGCATGTGCCTGTGCCTCCATTACAGCCCAAAACATGCATCTGGTGACTCCAGCTGATGTGCTTTGTCTCACAGGGGCATGTTGGCCAGTGGACCTCCTACGAGCAGTGCTGGGCACATGCCTGTGTGGGACATCACCAGTTTGTTGACTGGCATCATGGTGTGCAGGCACAACTTCCATAGTCTCCACACTTCCCTGTTTCATGCTACCACCCACCAACTGTTCTTCCTCTATGACCAGTGGTGATGGGGTATGTGCAGGCAGGGGAACTGTGTGAGGATGAGAGGGAGACAGGTGGAATGGCAACCAATAGCACAGATTCAGCCCCTGACAACCCTGTCTGTGCCTCAATCATACTATCATCATCACTGCTAGAGTCTGTGGGGACATTAACATCAGGTGGACCGCTGGAGGGCAATGCACCTACATCAACACCTGTGAGGGGAATACAAGAACTCTATATTACAAGTTATACCAGACACACACAGACAGACAGACACACACACAGACAGACACAGACACACACACAGACACACACACACACACACACACACACACACACACACACACACAGACATACACAGATACATACATAGACACACACACACACAGGCACACACACACACAGGCAGACACATACACAGACAGACACATACACAGACAGACACAGGCACACAGACACACAGACACACAGACATACAGAAAGGCACACAGACACACAGACACACACACACTACATGCAGGTGATATGACAGATGGCATTCAGATTAGACAATTATAGTTTCAGCTTAGACAATTATAGTGGTAGTTATCATACATCCCTGAGTTGCACACAACAGCATGCATGTGTTATAGCAGACGGCATGCACCTTACACAATTATAGTGGTGGTTAGCATACATACCTGTATTGCACCATTTGTGTTAGTAGCCTATGCTCCATACCTGCAACACAATGCATGCACTTTGCACTTTTGCACCGCACTGCCATAGTGTATGCAACATACACCACATGTTAACCGACCATCGCTGACCTTTGTACATTTGCCATTGATGCTTTGTGTTGGCCACCGCCCCTATGTGTGAGGACATGAGCAGTAGGGTATGTTGACTGCATACTATGTTTGTCTGAGCCCTAGCTTGCATATCTCCCCCAAAGCAGTGCATGTCTGTTCAACATTATCCTGCCTACCCCTGAGCTGAGTCTAGACATTGTGCATGTGGCTGTACATACATGTTTGACATGGCTGTCCCTACTTTGCAATGGTGCCACAAATTAGCGCAGGTTTACAGTACACCGGTCTGCTGTGTGGTATATGACCTTGCCAATCACATGTAGTATGACATGTCTTCTGCTGACGTGTTAAATGACATGCATACATGTGTAACACAATGGTGTCCTTTCCAGTCTACAATACGGTAATGGTGTCCCCATGCAGGGATGTGTTATACTAACATGGGCCTTCAGCTGATGCAATATTGTCTGTCCACCCTACAAATATGCAGGGACATACTGCACATTGAGCCGATGTGCATAGCCATTGCAGGGCATCATGTGGCGTCACAATTGCTATACATTGTGAGCTACTGACACAGTTCATAGCCATGACTATGTTCACATACAATACCTGTCTAATGTGGAATGTGACCCACGTCACTGAGGTGTATACACACTAAACCCTAATGTGGAATGTGGTGTATACACACTAAACTCTAATGTGGAATGTGTGACACAGGTCACAGAAGGGTATACGGATGACACCCCTGCACATCTGAAACCATATTATTGATGCCTGGCAACTATGCTCACACATGGCTAACTTAGCTGTACTTTATGTCCCACATGCCATCTGTGTACCTCACACACATGAGGAGCAGGCATGACAGTGATGTCTGACACCAGCAAGGTGAATGTACTGTATCTGTGGCTTGATGTGGTTGTATGTGTAAGTTGTGCAACACAGGTATGTATTTAGATACTGTGTAGCTGAATGCTTCCATGTCGTGACACACTCAAGATGTTCAAGACATGTTATGTGGTGGTTTCATGTTATGCCTACACAAGCTGTGCACAGGCCTGTATGATGTTTAGTGTTTCACATCTGCAATATCACCATTACACAAAGGCCATAGTTGTATTGTGCCGAGCCAATGTACAACAGGGTGTACACACATGCACACCACTTTTACTGTGTGTGTTGCTTCATGTCTCTGGCCATCCTCCATGGCCATGTGTACACATGTTCTGTCCAATGGTTGTGATGGCCATCTTATTTCACATGTCAGTGTTATTCCATATGACATACACCCATAGATGTCATATGCTCCACTGAGGACAGGGTTATGCAGACAAAGGGTGGTATGTATGGGATGTGAGACATGTTTTACAGGATAGTTGAGCAGTGTTGCAGTCAGCCCACTACATGTCATGGACATGTCAGATAGCACATGACATTGTGTGACATTCATAGCAAGGGTATAATCCACAGGGGTGTATCCTGTGGGCAGGTCATACTCCAGCTCCTGCACATTTAGAGTGTGTGCACACATATGCTCTCTGTACAGTACTGTTTGTATTCCCAACATGTGTAATGCTAATATGTAGTACCTGTTCCTACAGTGGAACACACCTCCACCATTGTATTCACTGTTGTCCACACATCTGGCAATGACAGTTTGGAAGGTTTAGTGTAGGTGTTTCATATAGTCATCAATTGTTTCATATGGATAAACACTGTGATGCATTGCAGGTCTGACCAGTGTCTCTTAACAGGACCACCATACATTATGTTTACGGGTGTTATGGCAGATAGCATGCAATTAATATGTTCTGTGCATTATCAAGCCTGGTAAATAATAACAATCTCACCTGACACAGGCTGCTGTCGCTGCAAAATGCCAGAGGTACCTAAACAGGAGTGTCACAGCAGTAAGATCATTATCTACACCTGTGTGATAGCTATATGTTAGCACATAAGCCAGTGCAATACACTATACTATGGAGTATGTAGCAGACTATAGTATGTGGCATGTGTGCATACATGCCTTGCATATATTGTTACATTACATATTGTGCAGTAACACATGTAACTATGTGAAATATAGTTGTGTTATATGTGCAGTAGTGACTTACCAGGCAACTCCATGCTCGGTGGTTGAGAGACACCCACCTCCACAATACCAGCTAAAGTTTGTGGATGGAGGTCTGCAGGTGTCTCCATGTTGGCCAGTAGCTCCTCGGTACGTGTGAGTGGGGGCTGGGTGAGTGGCCCCCCACCTGTTGCATCTTGTTCCCTGGCGATTGCATTAGCATGCTCTTTCGCCCTTCTTATGAGGTCAGTGCAGTGTGGGTGCACCTGCTGATAGGTGCGATTGTGATCACCAACATCATTTACCCTCCTGCAGAGTTCCTCCCACAGGGCATCCCACTGCTGTGCATCCTGTGGCACATGGCTGAAGAGTGTTGTGTGGTTATCGAGGAGGTATGGGACAAGGACCTCATCCTCCAAGCGGCTGTACACCGGCAGTCTGCTACATGGCATACCTGGAAGACATAATGATGGAGACAGGTCAGAGTAACTCACAGAGAAGTACAGCAGTACACCTGAACATACATCTGTATCACATTTATTAAGATTACAAATATGTCTTTGCAAATCTACATGACACTAACACCACTGACATGTATAAGTCACACACATTTGACATTTACTGGTGATGTGATGTTATTGCTATATATGTGTGTGTCATGTGATGACATTGCTCATACACCATGTTGATGTTTTCTTAATGTGGGCATGTCTGTTTGCCTGTACTGGTGTCCTTACCTATCAGCATATGCCTGAATGTGTTCACATGAATGCAATCGACCTTAATGCTGTGTATATGTCACATATATTGTCATACATAGCCATTAGGGACATGACATGTGACCCTGAAGACTTGCAAGCATGTATGTGTTTTGCCATATACATCTACATGGCACTGTACAGCTGTGTAGCATCCTGACATGTATTGCCTGTGTTGCACATGTGTAACACATGGGACAATAGCTAGCCTGATGGTATTTGCAGGGTTGGATATCAACTATAGCATGTATGGTCATAGTGATCTGGTAGGCTATATGACCTGGGCTATTTATGAGCCTAGGCAGACAGGTTTCCTAGCTGTAGGCAACAGACAGGTAAGTTTCAGTGGCCAGTTCAAGCAGTGCCACAGAACTGATCCACAGGGTTACTGATATATTTGGCATGTGGTCGTCACACCATGTCACAGAGAGGGGCGATGTGCAGCTTTGCTGGACAGGGATGCATAGTATGGCAAGAGTATGTTAAGTGTATGGGACAGAGATCTGTCAGGCATGTTGTGATCCTTGTACTAGAAAGGTGGATGTCAATGGCATATGTGTTTATTTGGGATCAGGATCTGTTAAGTGTAGCATGTCCAACACCTCTGGGTTGGACATGGCTTTATTCAGGGTAGGCTGCATGCTACATAGTGCAGCTAGGGATTGGGAAGGGCAGTGTAGGCCATCTACACATGGGCAATAACCCTTAAAGGAAATATGTCATCTATTATAGGTCACATGGGTGTTGAATATGGCTGAGCAATTATCTCTATATTCCTGGATGGCACTCTGTCATGATTAGGGATGCCACATATGACTACCTGCCTGGTGTGGTGAAGTAACTATCAAAGAAAAGTGCTGTCCAGCTGCATCCCATACACACAGTTGCCATTATGTTGACCACTACCTAGTTGGTAGTTCATGGGTACAGGGTTTGTAACATAGGGGATGACAATGCAATACTTAGTTGTCAGATTGCAGCCATACGTCACACACCACACATCTGGCACACTACGGACCTTCTGTATGTTGAACACAGCACACATTGAGTCGACTATTGCTCCTAGTTCATAGTCATTTGCAAACATCAATAGGCTGATCCCTTGTCTGTGTGGTATACATAACAAAGAGGGGGAGTATCAGGAATGACCCCTGTATTACTGTGGCTGGTACTGGTTTGATGTGAGTGTATTAGTCAGACACCATCTGTAGTGTTGATTCTGCCAGCAGTCCAGTTGCCAACCACTCGTGTGACATAGGAATGTACACCTAGTTTACTGAGTGTAGCTGGAACACAGTATGGGTGATGGTGTCCTACGACCTGGCAAGGTCATGATATGAGTGTGAATCAACCCTACTGTCATCTACATCTGTACCGAGTACATCAAATACATCTATCACAGTTCATGGTCATACAGACCAGACTCAGCAGGGTAGTTGTGCACTATTTCCCATTATCAGTGGTGTGTCTCCCTTTGTGGGGCATGATAACTGTTGCTGTGCACCATTCAGTGTGTAAACAGCCTGACACAGAGCTATAATTGAACATGATGTGTATGTGGATAGCTGAATGTTCTTGTGTAGGATACACCCTGGGATGTTAACAGGTCCCATGAAAGCTGTATGGCTTTAGAGAGTGCAGCTTGTACCTGCATAGTCATTAGTACAGGGGCCCTGCAGTGTACATGGATATATTACTAAGTGTACCTGTTGGGGGGTTGTGGGAGTGGGTTTAGGTTCTCCAAGACCCTATCTGGATGAACAGGTGCTATTTCTGTAGGTGCAGTACTTCCCATGCTATAGTGATGTGCAGCATTGCAGGTCTTGTCGTTGCCATTATGATTAATGACACAGCTATAGAATGCTCTGTGCCTGGCCTCATAATATGTGGCTGATTAGTTTCATAGTAGCTTTGTGTGGTTTTATATGGTGTATCTGCATTTTACTGAAGCTGACCAGGGATCACCTACACTCATGTGTGTTCACTCTTGCAACAGTTACTGCCTTCTGTGGTACAGTTTAAAGCATGGTACCACCAGTTTGCCTTCTTGTTTGTGTTGAGTTGAATTCTGGTTTTGTTTCAATGGCACAATCACTGCACATATGTGACTACTTAAGATTCATTTGTATAGGATTCCGCATTTGCACATGCATTGTCCATCTGCATGGGTGCCATGACAGTCATCACTCTGCTCTTAGGAAACATAACATTGGCATTGGAGACTAACTATGTGTAGCATACTGTTAGCTCTGTTTATGTGACTACTGTGATCCAGGTCAGTGGTTCAGTTTAAAGCATGGTACCACCAGTTTGCCTTCTTGTTTGTGTTGAGTTGAATCCTGGTTCTGTTTCAATGGCACAATCACTGCACATATGTGACTACTTAAGATTCATTTGTATAGGATTCCTCATTTGCATATGCATTGCCCATCTGCATGGGTGCCATGACAGTCATCACTCTGCTCTTAGGAAACATAACATTGGCATTGGAGACTAACTATGTGTAGCATACTGTTAGCTCTGTTTATGTGACTACTGTGATCCAGGTCAGTGGGGTCGATGGAATCCAACATGCATTGAGCGCAGGTGTTGGTACATGAGGAGTCTTCCAAGTTCATAATGGAATATTTGAGAGTAGCCATTATTATGGTTCTGTCTCAGACCTAATCTTCCCCATTACAGTACATTATGACAGTTGGGAAATCCGCGGCCTGGTGGGTGATCTGGATCAAGGTGCAATTTGAATTCCACTTTGGCACAAAGGTAGTTGCACAGCATAATGCATCTGAAGTTATGCAAGTGCAACTAGCGTGGGGGTGTACATATCCTTTAGGAATATGGACACACCTGCGACCCGTGTGTTCCAATAAAGGATAATGGGCAAGAGGTGAGGTATGTGTTATAACATGGTCATGCAGGTGTGCTCTCTGGAGCATTGAAACATGTCTCAGCCACTGCACAGATGTGTTCTTCATGTTAGGGATTGGCATATGTGTGTTCATATAGTGTTTCTGACATGTATCATTGTGTAGCAAGACCTGCAGTTTATTGCTTGGCTGTCCCTGTAACAGCAGTGGGCCTTCACTTGAACCGTGCATGATGAAGGCACTATAGGGGAAGCATAAGCCCTAGGCAGAATCCAGATTCCCAGGGGTGACAGGTGCAGACCCTGTCTGGCAAAGCATCATGGTCTGTCAACCATGTTATCCCAAGATGACAGATACTGGATACCCTTTGACTTGCACCACTACACTAGACACTTGTGGAACACAATCCTTTTGTTCCTGTACTGCAGTATCATTCTGGCCAATGGCAGAATGCTACCCAGGCCTTGGGACATACCTGCATGGGCTACAAGACCTGACAGTTTCTACATGTGTTTCCATGCAGTCCAGGCTACTGCATCACAGGTCCTGCACAACAACATGGAATATGCCAGAGCCATGTGTATAGTTCAAAAGGTGGTCTGAGTGTATGGGTATGTGGCTAATCATGGCAGACAGGCAGCTGACAGTATGTATGCCCTCATATAGGTTGGTGTGTAACATAGTGCTAGAGTTTGCATTCACAAATGAGTACTGTTGTGCATGTTTCCAGTCACGTGTTCTGAGGTGTGGCACAATTATGCAAACTATGTCATACAGTTTGTGTGTTTCGGTGCTTGTCTCTTCCTGCTTGGGGGGTCACTTGTTTGGTCAGATACTTAGAAGCGTCTGTGAATGTTTGTGATTTCTGGTAGTGTGTGTAGGTGTCCTTACTGTGTTCTGGTAAGGGTATGTGTTGGTTGTGTTGATGAGGTGCATGTGTTAACCTACACCTCATGACTGTCCAGTCCAGTCATGGCTGTAGACTGGGCTGTCTTCCAGCTTACCCCTGTAGCTGCATCCCAAACAATGTGTGGGGCATGGTGTTAGGTGGGTTTGACAGTGTACATGGCATAGAGATTACATTCCCCCAGGATGGCCACATACACAAAGCTGCCATTAGTAAACACCAGTAGCTGACTAGTGGACATGCCTGTATGAGCATTCAGTACTACAAGTACTAAGTACTGTATTTAGTTTATGTATTGTTTATGAAGATGTTTTAGACAGTGATGCTCACATGTAAATATCTGTGTTATGAACGTGACAACACTGGCTATTATGGAAATGTTCTTGCTAACTTTAGCAGCAATCCTCCTCTGAGGAGCACATCACATCCTGTTAGTTGATTACAGATGATGCAAGTGTCTGCAGGTCTGTTTCCTTCTCTGGGTATATACTCACATATCCACCAGGACCATGAGCTCTTTTGGGCACAGACACCCACTCTCCAAACAGAGTCATGTATCAATAGACTCTGATGCCACTATCAACATGATCAGGATATAATCAGATAGTGTGAGCCATCACCTATGAAGTGGCTATTACACATGGGCAGCTGTCTCCTACATCTTACACTCCTACTGCAGAGGTTACACTGGAGTTAAAGATGTTATGCAACCTGTTTCATTACCAGTGCTGTGCATTACCTTACATACAGTATGTGCAAGCGGCTGTTAGGTTGGCAATGAGAGGTTGGGCTACACAAACCTGGTAGTTCAACCAGTGTGTCTCTACTCTCAATATCCACTCTATGTAGGTGTGCACATAGCCATTTGGCCCAGCCCTGTGAAAAGGATCACTACACATTTGCATAACATGTACACATGCACAGCTGTTATTGCTTGCAAATGATACTAGAGAGGTCCAGCTCTGTAACAAGGGTCACTACACATTTGCATAATATGTACACATGTACAGCTGTTATTGCTTGCAAATGATACTAGAGAGGTCCAGCCCTGTAACAAGGGTCACTACACATTTGCATAACATATACACATGCACAGCTGTTATTGCTTGCAAACGATACTAGAGAGGTCCAGCCCTGTAACAAGGGTCACTACACATTTGCATAACATGTACACATGCACAGCTGTTATTGCTTGCAAACAATACTAGAGAAGTCCAGCCCTGTAACAAGGGTCACTACACATTTGCATAACATGTACACATGCACAGTTGTTATTGCTTGCAAACGATACTAGAGAGGTCCAGCCCTGTAACAAGGGTCACTATACATTTGCATAACATGTACACATGCACAGCTGTTATTGCTTGCAAATGATACTAGAGAAGTCAAGCCCTGTAACAAGGGTCACTACACATTTGCATAACATGTACACATGCACAGTTGTTATTGCTTGCAAACGATACTAGAGAGGTCCAGCCCTGTAACAAGGGTCACTATACATTTTCATAACATGTACACATGCACAGCTGTTATTGCTCGCGAACGATACTAGAGAGGTGGATATTACATGTTTTATGTGCATGGATAGTTACCTGGCTCTTCCAATTATCTTTGCTATCATGCTGCTAATCTGTCAGATGAATACAAATAATATATATCCTGTTATTGAGTATTGTAATTGCCAATAGACATAACTACTGTTTGCATAACATAACAGAACTGCTATGTAGAATATAATAGAGATCTGCCTAGAGTACTGTACATTGCACAGTTACTGGCACAGTATCCCACAATGCACACCATATTTGCATGGTAAGCCCACCTTTAACATGTTCATCTTACTTATACACCCATACATATGTCGACTGTTACAATATATCGACATATACTATACCCTGTTATAGCACATACTAGTTGGACCAATCCTGACACTGACAGTGGCTGGAAGCGAATTGGTGGGTTCCAAGCCCATCTCATCCCTTGTGGTGTATGCGGAGTTTGCCACATGACCTACAGCAGTACACACATAGAATACTACAAGCATTACTACTGCTCAACAATACATCACTACAAGATAGCTGTTTCCACTATATGCATTGATTACACTGTAATTCTTACAGTACAGGTACTACATACACAGACATACTACATGTTATACATACCTTCTTAGTAATCAGAGGTGTTATTGACTAGTATAATACTCATTTTCAGTTTGTCTTTCAGTGTTTTGTACTGTCCTACAGGTAGATACATATGGTTTGAATGTGTGACAAGGCAACCTTTTATAGTTTCAGATCAGTAACATGTGCTATCCTGATGACCAATTGGTGTTCCTAAGTAGCTAATTACATGCATATCAGCTGCCCTGCTACTGCCTTAGCCAATACCATGGCTACAGTGGAGTATAATTGAGTACTGCACTTGGGCATTGTCCCTTTGCTTTACTTGTGAGGAAGACAGCGTGGAAGTGTTTTTGGAATCTATTGTGACAGCTGTATGGAGACAAACAGTAATATATTGTGTGTAATGCCTAGAGGATTTGGTCTAAATGTGAGTACTGTTGTTATATTTCTGAACATCGCTACTTGTGCAGGGTTTGTCTGCACCTAATACTTCTGCATATGTCTGGCCAGGTTGTTTGACCAGCTCAAGGCTGCATAGCTATGCATATAATGTTAGGGGGTTTACAGTGTGCTTACCAGACATATTTAGTTTGGTGTTCCTGTGTATCATACTGTGCTGATAATCAGTACTCGGTAACACTTCCTGGTGTACGAACCTTTCAACCCTCTGAAACGGGATTAGATCATACAAACCCTGTTACATCAGCAGCTCAATTGTATAACGGCAACTATTTCACATAGGGCCATGTTAGTGTGTCTGTGTCCAGGTATGTTAAGGTTTCAGCAGATGTTGTACAGTAGTTGAATAATTTGTTATGGTATGACAGTATGTATTGATGTAATTATTTTGATTGTGGGGTAGATGTTGGTGGGTGTACATAGCACATGCAGGTGTGTAGGAACCCCTTTTATACAACATCTATATGAGTGTGGGTG